>NC_138027.1:89192011-89289511 GCF_964106645.2 Podarcis pityusensis
GCCAGACATACAGTTGTATGATGTGGCGGCTTGTCTCCCCTTCTCCCCCAAACTGTCCTGCAGTGAATCAGGCTAGTTTAGAGAGGAGGGTGGGAATTCTTCATGAACAAAATGTGCAGACTGTAAGTAGGACTCCTTTGCTTTCTCTTGGTCTCCTGGGGGTGCGGGGTGAGTCCTGGGGTCCCCTGCACAGCCATGGCTCTCTGGACATTGACCCGGCCAGTCTTCTCCAGAGAGCTCAGCTCCTCCACACTCTCCCCCTGCCTCCCCCTTTTCTCTCCCCTCCCATCATTTACATTTAATAGGACAATCCTAGCCCACTTTCCTCCCAGGAGCTCAAGGTGGCCTTCATGGTTCTCCCTGCCACCAATTGTTATCTTCACAGCAGCCCTGCAAAGTAGGCTAGGCCGGCCCAAGGTCCACCAGGGAGCTTCATGGCTGACGGGGGATTCGAACCCTGCTCTCCCAGGTCCTCCTAGTCCAGCCCTCCAACCACTACACCTCTGCCTGGCTCCCTTTTGCATCTCTCCATCTGCCCTATGACATCAGCCTTCTCCCCCTTCCTGGGGGTCTCTCTGGCTTGTTCTGCTCCTCTTCTGGGACACCTTGATGCTTGTGGGACCCTCCTAGGGGTCTCCTCCCTCACCAAAGAAGGGCAGGGCTGTCCTAAGAAGATGAGGCAGAGCAGCCCTGTAACAGCTGGCAATGCTTGTCTTTCCTTTGGGCTGGAGCTCTTGAACCCATAGCACTTGGGGCCTCCTTTCTCTCTCTGCCAGTCCTTTGTGCTCTGGGCTGCCTCTTTCCAGCTCTGGCAATGCCCTTTCAGGTCACAGAACTACAGAGAGATGGAAGGAATTGGGTCAGACGCCCCTCTTCAGACACAAACACCCCCCAATAATTGGGGTTGCTGGCTTCTGAGTCGCTCTGTCTGATTGTCTCTTCTAGGTTCAGGTATTTAAGACGGTTTTAAGTTTGGTAATGAATGCCATCAAATGCCAACAGTGCCCTTCAGCTCTCTATATTAGACAAACAGGCCAAACCCTATGTCAAAGGATAAATGGACATAAATCTGATATCAGGAATCACAAGACAGAGAAACCAGTAGGAGAACACTTCACTCTCCCAGCACATTCTATACAAGATCTCAAAGTAACTGTCTTATTACAAAAGAATTTCAGAAATAGACTGAAAGGAGAAGTTGCTGAATTGCAACTTATTACCAAACTTAAAACCATGGAGAGACCTGGTCTGAACAGAGACATTGGATTCTTATCTCATTCTACATGATATAGCTATTTTTAGCCATCTCACCCCTTGCTTTTTTCTGTAAGACCAATTTCAGTCATTAGCGGTCGTCAACAGGTTTACCACACCTATCAGCCAATCACCCATTCCCACCACCCTTCTGAGTACCCCCCCCCACTATATATAAGGGTCTGGTGACTTCTGTTTCAGTGTATCTGAAGAAGTGTGCATACACACAAAAGCTCATACCAACTTAGTTGGTCTCTAAGGTGCTACTGGAAGGAATTTTTTTTATTTTGTTTCTACTACAGCAGACCAACACGGCTACCTACCTGTAATTAGTAATGTGTATTCTATGATGTAACAAAATCCAAATCAAGGTATGTTTTGGAACATAGCGATCTTTAGTCAAGACTATGTCCTTTGATACATCAGCATAAATGCATATTCAGCCATGAAGCTCAACATATGATCTTGTGATGGTTAAAAAATAATGAATTATGTCATGCTAGCTTACAGGGTTATTGTGAGTGATATATTGTGGCTGCTGGGTGCTTGAGGATTAGTTATGGGGTTTATGGATGTAGTGCATGAAGTGTTAGGGGATGGGTAGTACTTCTGGTGAGGCCACATCACGCTCCTTTGGGGGTATTTTGTCCACCTTTGGTCTCCAACCTATACTTAGTTCTCACCTGTGTCCTCCTAAAAGCTGTTAGAATGTGACAGTGACCACACTCCAAGAAACGGCTTTGATTGGCCGGCTAGATCAGGTTAGGATAACCAATTGGTCTCAAATCCTGGGTAAGTGTCAGGGGCTGGGCAGACAAGGAGGAGTGGTGGACACCGCTTCCCCATCCTGACCCTTTGAGGGAGGAGGAAGAGGAAGACAGTATGGATTTACAACAGTGGTTTGCAGGAGGTCACAGCTCAGAGGCGGCGGCGGGGGGGGGGGGGAGTTGGGTAATAATGGGAGAGGAGGAGCAGACAGAGCCAGAGCAGCAGCTGGCTGACACGTTGTTACTAGAAAGCATTCCAGACCCACCATCTCCCAGAATCTGGCGAGCCTTAAAACTAGGAGAGCAAAGAGCTCAAAGACAGAAGATACTTAGTAGCACCTGTAGAGAAGTTGATGATGATGGCAAATGAGGAAGTGGGAGAGAAGGGGGGTGGAGATTCACTCAGAATAACACCATTATCCAAGAGGCTGGGTTCTATAGCCTGTCTCTGAAATGGAAAGGATTGTAAGAACACTTTTCCTTGTCTTTATAATTTCCGGGGCGACCAGCTGAGAGCCGCTGACAGCACCCTGACAGAAAGTTAGGGACTTCCCCTGCATGTGAAGACAGGCTTTGGCAGATTGAGTGGGTGAGACCAATAGTGGGTCCAACAGTCGAGAAGGTGGTTTCTGTACGTGTTGTAGAAGGAAGTGAGGGGGTTGGTCACCCTAGGAAGGTAGCGTATGGTTACCAGATGTTTTTCAATGAATCCGGGGAGACCTTTTTTTTTTTTTTTTTTTTTTTTTGAAGTTGAGTAGCAACAGGGAATCAGTAGTGGGGATGGTGAGGCAAAAGACCCTGGGCCCAAGCACACATGCATATTGTGTAAAGGTGCAAAGCCCTTCTTTTGCACCCTGTGAAACATAAATGCACAGAGGTTTTTTTTTTTAAATTGGGCAATGGCGCGCCATGCGCCTGTAACTCCTGAGCCTTCCCTGACCCCCTTCCCCCTTTGTTTTGACAGATGAGGGTAGGCTCGGGAGTCACGGGTGGGTGGCTGTTGCCCAGGAGGGGCCAGTTGGCTCTGGCTGGCTTGAGGGGCTGCTCGCTGCCGTGGTGCAGGAAAAATGGTGGATGCCATGGCAGCAAGCAGCGAGCAGCTCCTGAAGCCAGCCAGAGCCAACTGTGCTAACAGGCTGGCTCTGGGCTGCTAAGGATGCCGCTGCCACATTTCTTGGGGACAGATTTGCAAATCTGGGGTTATTCCAGGGACGGACTTTGTCCAGGGACAGATTTGCAAATCCGGGGACTGTCCCTGGAAACCAGGGACGTCTGGTAACCCTAAGGTAACGTATCTAGGAGAAGGAAAACTCTGATTCTCAACCTCTGCTGCCCTGCAGGAAGATGTTAACCCTGAGCAAACAAGTGTTGTAACAACTTGGAAGCATCCTGGACTCATGTATGTGAATCATCTAAACGAGTATAAGAGCCCTGCTGGATCTGACCAATGGCTCACCTGGTCCAGCAACCTTTCTTCATGGTGACCAACCAACCAGATGTCTATGGGAAACTCATAAGCAGGACCTGAATGCATATCAGAACCACAATCAAATCACAACACTAATCTCCATAGATTCCCCCAAAACAGAAAGTATTTCAATAAAACATGGATAACCTCCAAGCTTCATGTGGTCTCAGATACTTGGATAACCATGCGGTATTTCTGAAGCAGTGTAACAAAAACAACAGCATCTTAAACAGCCCCAGATGGAAGTGTTATGAAGAGATTTTCATTAAGAAGAATACAATTTGTAGTTGCGTGAGCCAGAGTAATGACACCATCATCTGTAAAAGACACAGTGCAACTTCACCTTTAATTAACTTAAAAGATGAAGTACAAATCCACTTTTAATTAACTTAACTTTGCCAGAGGTATTTAGCCTACTGACAGGGTTTTTGTGATTAAGTGCTATAACTGGAACAGTCACCCCCACCCCCATCTTCCTCATGTGCCCCATTTTTCCTAGTACTGAATGTGGCAATTTGCAAAGCACACTAGTGAGTGAACTTTTCTGTCTGTGGCACTTTTCCTCTTTTACTGGTTGTAAGCTGTGCAGTTATTAAAAACACATGGTCTTCAGTTTGTACCCAGGAAACTATTTATTCTTAGATTGTAAGATGCAGCTGTTCAACTCCACTCTTCAAATAATTAGATGCTTGCCAACTTATGGATGTATAAAGTGTTAGGATATTTCCGTTCCACCTTAAAAGGGAGCAGGCTTTGTGAGTCAGAGTCTGCGTATTTCCTGTTCACAGGATGTTTATGTTTTCTGTTGCTTTCGTTTTCTCTCTGTGTCGCAGACACTAAATCAGCAGGCAGTCATGTTTTTCTGTGTTCTGATCAACGCTGAATAAACTTGTAAATAATGCTCTCCTGAGTGCAACTTTTGGCTGTGCTAATTGCTGATAGAGTGTGCATGAGCTCTAGAATGTGGCAAGATATTTTCTAGAAACTCATGTCGCTGCGTGCCTACGGGAGGTCGATGGATCGTCCGGCAGACGGCTTGGGGGCCTTGATGGACTTTATCTCCCTGGCAGTATCCCAACATAAAGATGGGACCTATAGAAAGCAATCACACTCCACCACCCTACGCAAACTGCAAGCATGGGTATAAGATCTGGATTAGCTCAACATGGTTTGTAATTCATCAAGCTAACTAGATCCCACCTCCTAAACGGGCAATATGAATCCGTTTTATTGGTAAAGGTAAAGGTAAAGGGACCCCTGACCATTAGGTCCAGTCGTGGCTGACTCTGGGGTTGCGGCACTCATCTCGCTTTACTGGCCGAGGGAGCCGGCGTACAACTTCCGGGTCATGTGGCCAGCAGGACTAAGCCACTTCTGGTGAACCAGAGCAGCGCACGGAAACACCGTTTACCTTCCCGCCGGAGCGGTACCTATTTATCTACTTGCACTTTGAGGTGCTTTCGAACTGCTAGGTTGGCAGGAGCAGGGACCGAGCAACGGGAGCTCACTCCATTGTGGGGATTCAAACCGCCGACCTTCTGATCGGCAAGTCCTAGGCTCTGTGGTTTAACCCACAGCGCCACCTATTTTATTGGTAGACTGCTTGTAAATATGGGAAATACATAATGGGGAAAAGAATGGAGGAATAGAAGTATTTGGAACATACACAAGAAACTTGGTATGCCTGACATTAGAAACACTTAACTTAGATTGTGTGTGTGTGTGTGTGTGAGAGAGAGAGAGAGAGAGAGAGAGAGAGAGAGAGAGAGAGAGAGAGATTAGCCCTACACACTAACTAATAGGCCACCAATCATTTGGGGCCAGTGGGGACATTTGAAATGTTGAGGAATTGCTCTGATTGCCAGTCACAAAATGCCTGCTGTGAAGACAAAATGGCTGCTGTGGGGTGTGGCCTAAGACAAAAAGGGGGTCACATCCAAAGCAACAGAAAAGGAGACAGGGGCTTCTCTATTCAAAATGGATGGGAGAATAGCATGGATGTCCAAACATGGCACCCAATGAAATTTGAGCATGTTAGCAGATGTGTTCACCGCAGAAAAAGTTGAAACGGGGCAAAAAGGAAGAGCAATTTTTTGCGGAGATATCTACTGACACCTTTCTTGGGCACCATGGGAGGTAGTGATGGGTATATTGTGATGGATTTGCACTGACAAGTCTTGTATCTGATTGTTAGGTAGCAAAAGGAAGAGTGTGGGCGCTATGGTTGCAATAATGAACGGTTGCGATTCTTTCTACATATCACTATCGGCCTTGATAGATCACAGTGTGGTATAGTCTAATCTGTTGCTTGGAAATCTGCCTGCTGCAACTTTTACAAAAACTCTCATGTTTTTATGCTAGTGTCATTGAGACACTTTTTTCTCTTCCTGGCAAGAGCAGAACAGCAACAGGAAACGGCTCCTATCAACCCAGCTACTATTAAGTCCGGGGCCACCTAGTGGTTGAACCAGTGATGGGGAGCCTCCTTATATGCCATTAGCCCAAGCCAGCATGGCCAATGCTTAGTGATGATGGGATCTGTAGTACAACAGCATCAGGGTGTCACAGGTTCCACATTAATGGAGTAAACCATATAAAGGCATTATTTACACTGGGGTAGTCAATGTGGTCCCTTCGAGATGCTGCTGGACTACAGTTCGCATCATCATTGGCTATGCTGCCTTAGGCTGATGGGACCTGGAGTCCAGCAACATTTGAAAAGCACCATGCTGGCATTTTTTATTTTTTTTTAAAGAGGAATGAGCTTGGTGGGTGACAGGCTTTGGAGGACTGATCTGGATTAATTGTTTTGCCATACTGATATCATACTTGACATTAAAGGCATGTGAACTTCATGACTTGGATGATCTCAATCTGACTTGAAGCTGGAGGAAAAACCTGTCAGCTAGAAAAGGCTTTCTCTGCTAAGAGCTGGAAACTGAGTTGGACTTTACTTGAGGTAAACAAGTCAGCTGTTGACCGAGAAGGATTTATCTGAGTGATTAAATTGAACCCTTCCGATGCTCTCTGTCTATATAAACATTATTCCTGAGCTCTGCTCTGAAATGGAAAAGTTTGCCTGAATGCTGGTAAAAACTTGCTAGTGAGATCCTTTTTCTGAACCCAGAACTATGCTCTCACTCAATGAAAGGGTTTACTGGTTTGTTTGTTTGTTTAAAAAAAAAAGTTAATAGTTTTCAATATTTCAGTGTATATAGAAACCAGACTGATGTAAACATGTTTCTTATCTGTGTTTAAATAATGTTATTCCAACTCCTTTAATTTAGAAAACACCCAAGTTACGTGTAAGGATTTAGTAAAGAAAACTATGGAGTCTATGCTTGGCAACTATACAATGTTGAAGGATGTTATGGAGAACTCTGCTCTTTTATATTGTCTGTCATAATGTTGTTGTCTCAATGAAACCCTGATATTTTGCAGGTGCCATTCACAGTTTTTCTTTAGTCTCCAGAACAGTAACTGCAAAGTTGGTGCCTCTTACGTTGCAATAAGTAAATGGAGATAATAGAACGTACTGGTAAATTGCCATATTTCATACCTGAAGCAGAGGTCAATTTTCAAAGTTTTTTTGTTTGCAAACCCACAGCTTATACATCTGTTGCACTACTCTGTAGCTCTAACTTGGCTACAGGTGGGGATAAATTTGGTTTAGTTTATGTTTAAATATGAAATTCACTAATCTTACCTCCTGAAACAATACACAAACTGGAAAAAAAATCTAGATTCAGGTAGGTAACCATGTTGGTCTGACGCAGTCGAAATAAAAGATTAAAAAGTAGTCCAGTAGCACCTTAGAGACCAGCTTAGTTTGTTCTGGGTATAAGCTTTTGTGTGCTATCTGAAGCTATCTGAAGAAGTGTGTATGCACACGAAAGCTTATACCCAGAACAAACTTAGTTGGTCTCTAAGGTGCTACTGGACTACTTTTTAATTTTGAAAATAAATATCATTTGAAATTTTTACTTCTCTGCATTTTGCAGTGGGGCTCTCCAAGCGAATGATGTGTTCAAAAATACACAAATTGGGGGGAAGCATGCATAAAAATGCATGTAGAGTGAAAATAGCATACAAAAAAGCATTTCTTGGGGAAGGTTGCTTGCAAAAATCTGTACGTTAGGAGAAATTGGATAAACATAAGTTTCTCAGAAGAAACGTATACCAAAATGCTGATGAATTTTCATTAAGACTTAAAAATAAAATCACAAACTGATACAGAAATGTGGTGACATGAACCTAATACATAAGAAAAATGAGAACCAGGGAGAAACCAAAACTGACAGATTTGCCAATCCCTAGTTTACGCCCAGTCAGGACATCTCTTTCCACAGAATAGTCATCGCTTAAGGCATGGGTGAGTAAACTATCTCCCTCCAGGTATCTGAAGAAGTCTGCATGCACATGAGAGCTTATACCCAGAACAAACTTAGTTGGTCTCTAAGGTGCTACTGAACAATTTTTATTTTTAATTTTTTTATATATCTCCCTCCAGGTATTGTTAGACTCTTACTCCAATAATAATAATAATAATTTATTATTTATACCCCACCCATCTGCCTGGGCTTCCCCAGCCACTCTGGGCAGCTTCCAAAAAAAAATATTAAAATACTGTAATACATCAAATATTAAAAGCTTCCCTAAACAGGGCTGCCTTCAGATGTCTTCTAAGAGTCTGGTAGTTGTTGTTCTCTTTGACATCTGGTGGGAGGGCGTTCCACAGGGAGGGCGCCACTACCGAGAAGGCCCTCTGCCTGGTTTCTCGCAGTGAGGGAACCTGCAGAAGGCCCTCGGTGCTGGACCTCAGTGTCCGGGTAGAACAATGGGGGTGGAGACGCTACTTCAGATATAGTGGACCGAGGCCGTTTAGGGCTTTAAAGGTCAGCACCAACACTTTGAATTGTGCTCAGAAACGTACTGGCTGGCTGAGACTGATGGAAGTTGGAGTCTAGCAGCAGTTGAAAGGCCACAGATTCCCTGCCCTGGTGTATAGGATTGAAGCTGAAATGTAAACAGAGTAAAAGAGAACTGATGTTCTCATATATACCCTGGCTAACCCTGGGATAGGGAACCTGCGTCCTTCCAAGTATTGTTGGACTCGAACTCACAGTATGTTGAGATCTGGAATCCAACAGCAATTGGAGAGACACAGGTTTCCTACCTGTGGCATAAGGGAAAGGGCAGTGGCTCAGACTGTTTCACGGGGAACATATCCCAGGCTCAATCGATGCCATCTGCAGGTGGGTCTGGAAAAGATTCATTTCTGAACCTCTGGAGAATCACTGCATTTCAGTCTATACAAATTACAGTCATACCTCGTGTTGCAACAGGTTCATGTTGCATCTTTTCGGGTTGCGAACGTGGCAAACCCGGAAGTGTATACTTCCAGGTTTCGTTGTGCGCACATGCGCAAAAGAGTTCTGCACACTTTGCACATGCACAAAAGTGCTCTTTTGCACTTGCGCAGAAGCACCACTCTAGTTACAGACTTTTCATGGTGCAAACGGCACCCTGGAACAGATCGAGACTGTAACTAGAGGTACCACTGTAGATGGATCAATGGCCTGCCAGGATGTAAGGCAGATCTCTCTCTCTCTCTCTCTCTCTCTCTCTCTCTCTCTCTCTCTCTCTCCTTCCTTCCTCTCTGACATTTCCTAGCAAGCAGTGTCATGCATAACTAAAACTGAAAACACCATGTTACTACCACTCTGCCAGTTTATTAGTGAGACTTAGGCGGAATTGTGTTCTAACCCATACTGTGAACCTGAGCAGCTGCTGTTTTGTTCTAGGAATTGTTGAAAGAAACTTAAGGAATGGCAGACCTGCCCATGGAACTGAGTTGAAGTATATGATTTCCTTTTACATTAATATTTATAGTCATGGCTCATAGGAAGAAATCACAAATGTTCCTGTGTTGAGCTTCAGTTTGCTTAGGTCAGAAAACTGCATCACCACCTTAGAGTGGGTACATATTGTAATTTTATGAGTGCTCTATTAGAGAATCCATATTCATCGAACCTTGAGCCACTATGGGTTTTGATTTAGCAACTGCTTAGAAGCATGCCATCAGTCTTGGGTAGCAGAGCTGTCCATGAAGAAGCTCACTTGATGTATATAATATTATTTCATATTAATATTCATACCCATCTGTTAGCATAGCATCCTATTCCTTTCTCAAGATCCACAGCCAAAATTTACAGGACATGGGTGGCAAGCCAAAGACAAGAATGGACAAGCAATTTTGGAATACTTAGCAAGCTTTAGTTGACTTCCAGAGGTTTTGGAAATGTGGGCAGCCAAGAACAACTTGGCTCACAGGTCAAAGTGCAACAGAAGGTGAATATGGGTGGGATACAATTCTGGTATCGCCAGAGAATTCCACAGAATTGCTACGAAAGTTCTTCAGTGTACTCATCTTTATACATTGTGGTCAACTTACTATAATCCTGTCAGTCATCCTGTGGTGTACAATCCTGTCAGTAATCCTGTGATGTACAATCTCTTTCTATTTAACTAGTTGAATTTCATGGAACAAGGGCATAGATTTCATGCTTCCATGCACATTTCATAACTTGTTTTCTTCTTTAAAGTTACGTATAAGGGGGAAAGCCATCAATTCATCCTAACCACTGTCCCCCCCCTAAAAAAGTCAGAATTCCAATTTTCTTTAGAATAATTCAGCTTATTCGTGCATCAGCCCCATTAACATGGGACACTATTTATCCAGCACCTAATGGATATAATTTGGTCAGCAAGTCTTTGTATCACATAATTTATTGCTAAGGGACACGTGTCTGATAAAAAAAATAAGCATACTGTCTTTCTGATCAATCTTTCTCACTTTTTCTGTTTCTCATAGTTTTTCATTTTTTTTCTAATCTAAAATCCACATTTCAACATCAGTTTGCATTCTTTCTTTTTTTAAAAAAAAATAGGTCTCATGAAATCTGCAAGCAATTTTCTGTGAAATGCTCCTAATATACACATTTTTGTATGGAGTTCTGCCTAATATGCACATTTTTGCACATCAATTTCACCGAATACAATGCATTTCCTTATATTATTGTCAATAATTATACCATTTTGTACAGATTACTTGACTGGAGAACCTAATTCGAAAGTGTGATTTATGTTGCTTCACATTTAAGTGCAAAATGAATCTAATTTCTTCCCCTTCCCCTGCTCGCAAAGTCAGGCCTGTGATGTTGTCTATGCAGCCTTATTCCGAAGGAAGAAATGGAAGCACACATAGATTTCACTTCTTCACCCCACACTTCCATTGCAATATTCAACAAAAGAGCTTGTGATATTCAATGTACAACCCTGTTTCTAGCGCTTGCTCATTATGCTCCACATTTGTTGTCGTCTTTCATTATGCCAGAAGTGTCACTCCCTCACATTTACTTCTTCAAAACATTGAAAGGAACCCCCTTATCTCCTCCACTGGATGAATCTCTTTAATTTTGTCAAAGGCGAGCAAAACCGTTCACTCTGAATATCATTTCTCCCCACTATGTTGGCGGAGGAATTAATTATTTGAACACATGTGAGAAAAATAAAGAATTGTGTTTTAACAGGCAAAAAGAAGAAGACCAGAAAATACCCAGAAGCAGCTAAATGAGATCTGCATTAGGAGGCAAGAGACATACACAGTGCAACACAACTTATGCCAACACTATTTAACCAACTAGGATGGAATTTGCTATCAAAGTTATATTTGTTTGGAATGTGCTCTCAGCAGCAGTGGGAAAAGATGAGAAAGAAAGTTGTCATTAGCAATTGCTCAAAGGATACTGTCCTGCCATTAGAACAAGGGCTAGTTAAAATATGACATCCCGCAGAAGTGTCCAAAATAATTAAATGCCTTGTGCCAAGGGAGGAAACATTTGGGAATGTTTCTCAATATATGGCTTCCTTTTACAGGCTTTATGAAAAATAGACATCGTTTTCTTCCCTTTTTCTTTTTTCTTCCCCATAATGGCTTATGTTTTATGCCATGTAGTTTGATATTTTTTGTAGTTTTTTTAGCTTTATTATTATTATTATTATTGAATTTTCTTTTGTAATTTTGGTTGTCTATATTTATTTGTATTTGTTTAAAGCAAAATAAAAGTATTTTTTTAAAAAATGGACATAATTTAGATATTGTTTTTTCCATTTAATATATGCATCTGAGATAAAATGGCAATGGATATGGGGTTTTAGTATTGTATATTTTAAAGCATATCTATTATTATTATTATTATTATTATTAACATCTATCTATCTATCTATATCTATCATCATCATCATCATCATCATCATCTATCATCTTTGTTTAATCTATTTAAACTGCATTCTGAACACATCTTCCTTGGAGTAATCCCTACTTAATGTAGTGCATGCATAGGATTGCACTGTTATATGCCTAATTTCTCATGAGATTCCCCTGTTCCCTGATTCACCAAGGAGTGCCATTTATGGCACAGGGCAGCAGTGGGAAGATACCTCATTTGGCTGGAAAGCAACTGAACACAATTTGTGGCCATGTGAGAGGATGAGACCAGGTGGGATCTCATCCATGCTGGGCTCCCTATGGTGGGCCGTGCTGACTCAGGCTTTATCCAGCCTGACTCTTTGGTCACCAGGCTCTGGCTGACACAGGCCACATGGGTGAAGGGCAATGTGCCTTTACAAATCTGCACATCACCAAGAGAGGCGCTGTATCCATCCCCTTGTGGTACATCTGCAGTATCTGCACATCCTCCCTTCACACGTATGCACAGTCCATTATGTTGTTGTTGTTGTTTAGTCATTTAGTCGTGTCCGACTCTTTGTGACCCCATGGACCAGAGCACGCCAGGCACTCCTGTCTTCCACTGCCTCCTGCAGTTTGGTCAAACTCATGCTGGTAGCTTCGAGAACACTATCCAACCATCTCGGCCTCTGTCATCCCCTTCTCCTTGTGCCCTCCATCTTTCCCAACATCAGGGTCTTTTCCAGGGAGTCTTCTCTTCTTAGGAGGTGGCCAAAGTATTGGAGCCTCAGCTTCACGATCTGTCCTTCCAGTGAGCACTCAGAGCTGATTTCCTTAAGAATGGATAGGTTTGATCTTCTTGCAGTCCATGGGACTGTCAAGAGTCTCCTCCAGCACTGAGGCATCTGATGAAGACCTGCATTTTAAAATGAGCTTAAAAATATATATTTGTAAATGTTTGTATCTCTCATGCCAGGCAGAAACCAGCTGGGTGCTTTGGCAGATGTTTATCTTCCTAAACAGGGCCCCTCTGATTTGTATTAGCATTAGCAGGAGACGAGTGCCTCAGGGTTGTAAAAGGAAATTACAGGCTAGGAGCAAAAGGTCACACTGACCATACAAATTACAGAATACAATCAAGCTGCAAAGACACAATTAAGAGTTGGTAAATAGTGAGATTTATTGTTTAACAGAAATACCCTGTGCCTCCCATTAAACTTGAGCCACATCTTCCTAAGGTTAAAGGGCAAAAGCTAATAGAAACAGCAGCTGGCTAGGAAAAGGAGTTGTAAACTAAAGAGGCTGCTTTCGAAGATGTTTTACTGAGTCCTTTTTACTTTGAAAAGACCTTTCCTTCTAAAAATCTATCTATGTTATGTATGAAATATATTGGCTTAAATGTAATTCTGCAAAGGATTTAGAAAGTAAGAAATGTTAGATTCTTATGTTAGATTCTTATTTCATTGATGGTGTGTGAGAAGGTGAACCCAAGATCTCTGTTTAAAATAAAATTAGAACCATTAGCCATCTGTTTTGGAGTGAATAGGGTAATAGGGCAGCAGGGGCCAAAGGTTATCTGGTAATTAAGGTGCCTGGTCAAGGCAAATGTAAAATATATGGCTACTTGTCTGCCATTTATGGATAGAAGGAAATATAGCTCTTTGTCTCCCATAAAAGGTAATAGGAAATGGGTGTATCTTTTATGATTGGTTCTAGCAAACAGCCAATAGGAATTTCAACCAGGCTGATTGGACAGAGGCAGCCAAAGGAGGAGCAAGGGGGCTGGGCTGAGGGAATATAAGTGCTGGCCAACAGGGCTGGAGTGGGCAGAGCTTTGGTATCCATATACCACTGTTGTCTGACAAATAAACTATTATTTTAATTTCTCTATTGCTGCGTTGAATATTTCATTTCAGCTAAGCGTTAACCACAAGCAGGGTGCTACAGCACCATAATTCAAAAGCATCAGTCCATTATAATGGAAGGCAATTTCTCGCAAGGGAGAGCGAGCAGAGCATACATGCTTTTTCATTCAAAAGAAAACAAGTGAAACAACAACAACAATGGTTTGTTGTGTTTATGACCATCTTCCGAAAGCGGACATTAAACCTAATCTGATGGTGTACTCTAAATTTCATGCGCCTGCACAACTAGCTATGGCAGTGATGTTAATTGCTTTCTGCTGACATTTCCCCTAGGTTCAAGATACGTATACCTAGAATGCTGCCATTGTCTCTTCACACCCCACCACAAAACCATTTAATCCTCTTCAAACACTGTGTACACACCACAATATTTGAACTTCTGCACCTTTTTGACTCTCCGCTTTTCAAATCAAAAGGTCTTACAAATGAATTCAACTCCCGTGTGCTGCCTGTTCTTTATATCAAGTTCATTTTCATTTCAGAGAGATTTGGATGCCAGAGACAAATGTTTTGTAAGCCGCCAAAATAATGTTTCTAGGCCAAAACTGCCATCTGAGTTAAGCAAGCTGAGGAAAAGTATATTCTCCAGTGAGACATGTAATATCAAAATATGAGAAACAAAATTACCATCCCATCTCAACTAAGCAGAATATATATTGTCTTGTGTGGAAAATGAGATGTGCATGTTCTGCTCCTAATCACAATGGGCACCTTTTGAGAGATTTGGGATCTGAAAGTTAGTTTGAGGTTTGTTTATTATGGCCCCTAGCCACAGATGGCAAACAGATCTTGGCTCTGAGACACATTCCCAAACTAATAGAAATTAACTTCTATCTGCTTTCCCCAGAGTGGGGGGAAATGGCTTTGATTAGGCAGTATTTAGAACTCCCTTGGGGATACACTCCTGCAAAAAATGGCAAAAGTTCAAAATTCAATGTGCATGCTGATTTAATTAGCCAAGCATAATGTTTAGGGAAACGATGCTGGTTTTGTTGTTGCCTGGCTCTCTCAAATAGCAGCTATTTCTACTTCCTGTTGACGCCAATTACCATTTTCCTGCTGGCTTCAACGAGAGAAAGAATATGTCTCTGATCTTACATGGAAATCCTCACCAGATCATGGAACTAATGTTTGAATTAAGGAACAAATTGACAGCTGAAGAACAGGTTTGCCCTCTAGATCTTGCTTGATCCTGATTTTAAAAAAGAAAGAAAGAAAGAAAGAAAGAAAGAGCAGCTACAGTGGTACCTCGTTAATTCATTCTGGAGGTCCGTTCTTAACCTGAAACTGTTCTTAACCTAAGGTACCACTTTAGCTAATGGGGCCTCCCGCTGCTGCTGCACCGCCACTGCACAATTTCTGTTCTCATCCTGAAGCAAAGTTCTTAACCTGAGGTACTATTTCTGGGTTAGCGGAGTCTGTAACCTGAAGTGTCTGTAAGCCAAAGCGTCTGTAACCCGAAGTACCAGTGTACTAAATGAGCTAGCTGACATGCAAAGCCACCCTCCATGAGGGATGTTCTTGGACTCCAACTCCTATCAGCTCTGGCCAGCATTACCAATGGCCAAGGATGATGGGAATTATAGTGCAACAAGACCTGGAAAGCCACAAGTTCCCCAATGATGACTTAGAAAGCATGTTTAGGATTGCAACCTTAATATTTCACCCAGAAGGATGTTTCAGAAAGGCAAGGGGGCAATCTGCCTTAAAAATATTTTAGACCCCATGATTATCATTTTTCTGAGTCATATGGAACTTGGAGGCAACACATCTTTTCAATGCTTTTGGCCACACGTTAGAGAAAATATCTTCAACAAATTACGGAATATAATGAAGTTTTGGATTTAAGGACTGTTTACATGCCATGACTTCATTGTGTTTCTATTCTCAGCATGACTTAATGCTTCTTTTTAATTAAAATACGACAGTTACCAACTGCATCCAATTATAGATTCATGGGAATACAAATACTTTTTAAAAAATCCTTAAGTTAACAGAACACAAGAAATATTAAGTACATCAGCAGACATCTACTGTTTCCCACAGCTGCAGGTCCGAAGATTCAGTTTTCTGTTTTTGTCAAACTCAGATCCAGGACAAAGTGAAACTGAGTTCTTGTCTAAGGGCACATTCCTATGGCAAGATCCACCAGGGCAAGCAACTTAGGGCACAGCAGATCTCCAGCATTACCAACTGATTCCTAGCTCATCTCATCTTATCCCCAACGCCAGCTAGGCCCAGTGTATGCCTGCATAACTACTGCATCTTGCCTCAGCCAGCTGAGCCAAAGCTGGTGTAATTCCCCCAAAAGCAATGTTCTGGGGGTGTGACCACAGAGGAGAGACTTAGGCGGGATCCTAACCCCTTCAGTTTACTCACATGGTCTGGAAACCCAGCCCAAAGCACTTTTAAAAGGCTTGTTTCCCCTTTGCCAGGCTTAGGCACAGAAGCAGCAGGAGCCCCACTGCTGAATGGGGTTTGCTTAACTCACACCAGCTTGCTTCATGCCAAATTCCTGTGCATCGAATAGTTCCCGAAGGTGTTCCTGCAGATTATATAAACTGAAGGCTGACCCTTAACTGCACACAGCTGGTGGCCCTGGACAGGGATAAAGATCTCTATGTGCACCTCAAGGCAATGCTACATAGTTCACTGTTCATGCAGGTATGTATTCAGATATGAGTTCACAATCAAATTGTTTTGTGTATGAAAGTGGGACTTCCCCAAAACTTGACAGGTCTGGGTAATGGTCTCCTTGAGCCATTTGAAAATGGTGGAGGTGGATATCTTCACCCCCAAATCAGCTTTGGGGAACTTCTGCAATCTAATTTCCAATAATTTTAAAGACATGTAGATTTGTCACATTTTCATGGTTCATGTAGGTATTTTAGCCAAATGGGACATGGGTGGCGCTGTGGTGTAAACCACTGAGCCTCCTGGGCTTGCCAATCAGAAGGTCGGTGGTTCGAATTTATGCAATGGGGTGAGCTCCCGTACCTCTGCCCCAGCTTCTGCCAATCTAGCAGTTTGAAAGCATTCCAATGTGAGTAGATAAATAGGTACTGTTGTGGCAGAAAGGTAAACAGTGTTTCCATGTGCTCTTTCTTCTGTCACAATGTTATGTTGTGCCAGAAGCAGTTTAGTCATGGCCACATGACCCCGAAAGCTGTCTGTGGACAAACACTGGCTCTCTCAGCCTGGAAGCGAAATGAGCACTGCACCCCATAGCCACCTTTGACTGGACTTAACCATCCAGGGGTCCTTTACCTTTTACCTTTACCTTCTAGCCAAATGAACTTTATTTATTATTCTCCATATGTGTCTCAAAACACATATGGGTTTCCTCACATCATCCCCGTTGCAGTAATCCAATTCCAGTGTGGATGCTTTAAATGGGATACACATTCACATTTGCATTCCATTTATGGCCATGCAGTGTTGATAGAAAGCATCTATGCTCAGATGCAAATCCAAGTGCATTTTTGAGTGTGACATTGTTACTCTGCACCTTCTCTGATGACACCTATCTTTTGAAGTGCATTCAAGTGTGAGTTCCTTTGAAGGCAATGGTTATGCATCTCTCACACAAATTCACATACTGAATTAAACATATGTACTGAGTCACGTGCAACATTCTCCACGGAGGCAGAGATACAGACGGATCACTGTATTTCTGGTACATGACAGTTTGCATGTGTTTATTCATAAATCCATTTCTACACTTCATCTGTGGCATACATGCTTTGATCCTTCCCTGTGTTATTCTCACAACAACCTTGTGAGCGCTGCTATTTTTCTAGAAAAAGTGGTGCTAGAACTCACCATGAACACCTCCCTCATTCTCTTAGAATCGCAATGGCGCCCACCTGAGAGGTGCCAGGACTGAGTTCCAGTGAGTTCCGGCTGGCAAAAAGCCCTGCTTGTTAGGTAGGTTAAGCTGAGAGACAGTGACTGACCCAAAGTCACCTAGTTGGGACTTCAGTCCTGGGTCGAGACTTCAACTGTCATCTCCCAGATCCAGTTCAGTATTTTATCCACTGTGCGATACTGAAAGTGTGAAAAAAGAAGCATGAATTCAGTCAAGCTACTTAAAAACACAATTTACCTCAGTGAGCCCTACAGTGCAAGGACTAGAACCACCACAAAGCAGTGTCACCCAGTGCTTTTTTCCAGAGTATACATAAGGATAATTAGTGCGACTTTTTTCATTGTTAAAAAGTGTGGCGCTTACTGTAACAACCTTATGGTGAGTAACGGCATATATTTTTCTGGAAAAAAAAACCCACTGGTGTTACCTAACACCCAAACACAGACTGTTGCTCCAGAAGGACACCATGGTTGATGGTATCAAAAGTCACTGAGATGTCGAGGAGAATTAACAAGGACATATTTTCCCTATCTCTCTCTTGGCAAAGGTCATCATGCAAGGTAAAAGGTAAGGGACCCCTGGATGGTTAAGTCCATTCAAAGGTGACTATGGGGTTGCGACGCTCATCTCGCTTTCAGGCTGAGGGAGCCGGCATTTGTCCACAGACAGCTTTCTGGGTCATGTGGCTAGCATGACTAAACTGCTTCTGGCACAACAGAACTCCGTGATGAGTGCCACAGCACATGGAAACTCCATTTACCTTCCTGCCACAGTGATAACTATTTATCTACTTGCACTGGCATGCTTTCAAACTGATAAATTGGCAGGAGCTGGGGCAGAGCAATGGGAGCTCACTTAATCTTGGGGATTCGAACCGCTGACCTTCCAATCGGCAAGCCCAAGTGGCTCAGTGGTTTAGACTACAGCACCACCCGTGTCCCTCGGTCATCATGCAGTGTGTCCTCAGGCGACCTCAGCTAGCTGAGTCAGAGATCTGCTGTATCCTGGGATGCTCAACCTCTCAGATCTTGTCATAGGATTGCTGCCTAGAAGTTACCCTTTGGGGTAGAAAATAAGGAATTAAAATTCACATATCCTTAATATTGCTGAAAGACTAGTAACAGCTGTGGGGCGGGGGGAAGGCAGCATTTCAGCACATCTCGTTATGCTACTTATAAGCAAATCCAGGTCAGCCATTAAAGTATTTAACACAGAAAAGAATGGAATGTGTAACGTGTAATAAAAGCTGTCAGTTTGCCTCCTTTGAAGTACGTGACCCAGAGTTAACATAAAGGAAATTTAAATGTCCTTTGGGAGTAAATTGGTATTTGGGGTACTTTTGAACCAAATTTAGAATGGTTGAAAACAGGTGATTATATGCTTTGCAGTTGAATGTAAACCATGTGTACAACTGTCGATCTTAATATATAGGAATGCATTCAAACGGTCTACCGTGCGCAGCTTGGGAGAAAATGTGTGCTTTGCCACCTATAAATTAGACTGTTAAGGTTTAATTCTGCCCCCCCCCCCCCCGCATATACGGCACAAATTTCAAACAGGTGTATTTTCCCCATTACTGGCTAAGCCATTACATCCCATTTGAAAGATACCAGGATTTATTTTTGTTAAATGTAACACAATGCCAGACTTCTGGGTTTCGTTGAAAGGGCTGCCTGGTTGTTGTTCACTAACCATAAAAAGGCTAGCAAATTAATCCATATTTAATTTAGCACCTCAGTCTTTCATTTAATCATTTTATGAGGAATAATTATAGCCCACCCTTCATCTCATTGGATCCAGATACAAATGCGGGGACCAAACATAAAATATATAAAATCAGATAAAACTCAATTATAAATTCTAACCAATTTAACCAGCGGAAATAAGTGGTGTGGGTGTGTGTGCGCGTTACAGTGTGGAATATTCCCACTTTCTTTCTGAAAAATGAAATAATAATAATTCCAGATTTATCAGGTGGTCTTTTCCTGCCAGGATTTTAAAAAACCTATAATAAAATCCATACTGAATGAAAAGAAAAAGATGGGCAATATCTCCAGAACATAAGCATTTCTAACCCTCATCTGGCAACTGATGTCCACACAAATACAAAATTCAGCATTCATTTGCACATTCATCAGGCTGTGCTAGGAATATTGTTTCCTTTAACATTGTAGAGTATCTTGTTTAGAGAGTGAAGGTACTGGGACCTTCTCTATATAGTAGGCAAATTGGATAAAGCCCGGGACTAAGGCCACAGCGGCACTGTTCATTTAAAGCACTATGATACCGCTTTAACAGTCATGGTTTCCTGCAAAGAATCCTGGGAAATGTAGTTTGTTAAGGGTGCTATGAGTTAAGGCTGCTCACTGAGCTACAAACCCCAGGGTAGTTTAACAATCAATCCCTCTTCCCAGAAAACTCTTAAGCATTGTAGTTCTGTGTTCACACGTTCATGCCAAAAAATACCTCAATTGCTCCATGATCTCTACAAGACAATCTTCACTACTGTAAATGTTCAGCGTGCTGCAATGCCACGTAGATAACTCAGAATAATGGCAATTTGGTCCTGTTCTTTCAAAGTTTCAGACCAAACAAACACCAAAAGAAGAGCTGGTTCGATAGGTGACAGTTTTGTTAGGCAAAATAGGCCATGCTATTTGATTGATCATGGTTCTTTAGCAGTGCGTTGCAATCTGTGTAGACCTCTGTCACCGTAAACACTGGTGAGCCCCAAACTCAACTATGTAGGAAACCTTTCTGAGCCTGAGGGCCTCATACATGGGTAGACAGGAGTAGATGCCAAAATGGGTAGAGAAACAAATGTAAAATTTATGTTTGCCCAGAAGACTACTCCCTGCACACACTCAAGGCCCAGTCTCTTGTCTTCCATCGGAACCATTATTCAATATCAAGGACACATTCCAGGTAGGCAGAAATGAGAAGTGTGGCCTGGGGGGACCATCAAGGACTAGAAAGAGTAGCCAGGAAGTCCTCATTCAGTCCCTGAACCTGAGGTCCTCCACCTATGATGCAGTAGAGAAGATCAAGGCAGACTTATGAAATACTCTATGGTAGGAATCTAGAATGGATTAAAGTGCTTTGCCCAGCATTTTTGAGGTGGCTGAATTTCCATGAATAAAGCAGTGGGCGCTCTTAATTTGGAGATTGGAAGGAAGCAATTTGTTCCAGGAAGAAGAACAAACACCCATCATTATTACTTGCTCATTTCTTTCACTTTTTTTTAATAAAAAATGAGACGTTCTTGAAAATTAGCAAGAGGGGGGGGGAAATTAGCGAGAGAAACAACACCCTTGATGTTGAATTTCTACAGTAAATTCCAGCCCAAAGCCAATTTTTATTTCCACGATATAAATCCTTGAAACAAGGAGTTTCTAATGGAAGTGCTGACATAGCCTAGGGTGTTCCCGTAATTGCATTTGAGGTTCATTTTTACTAAGAACAATCTGTTTCAATAGCAACGCAGGGAAATATTTGATGCTATGAAGTAGCTCGAGCCTATTCTGTGTCATGTCTTAATGATTCCAGGGAGAAAACAACCTTAATATTAAAAAATATGGTCAGGAGGGAAATGCGTCAATATGACTCAGTGATTTTGTCTCATTTGTGTTGGCAAGGGTGATGATATATCCTGCTGTAGTTTAAATATACTATAGAGGCTGAACTTGTGGTTGTCTGGACTGGCGGCGGAGCGGGCAATGGCTGAGGAAAAATGGGAATGGGAATATTTTTGAGGAGGTAACAGAATGCAGCAAAAGACATACCTACATATGTTGGAGATGGGGAACATGTGGCCCTCCACATGTCACTAGACTGAAACTGCGACCATCATGGACCACTGGTGATGATGGCTGGAGCTAATGGGAGGTTGGAGTCCAGCACTTTCTGGAGGGCCAGAATGAGATCTCTTAGGACAGACTGTTCACACAGGGGGTGGAGGGAATCCTTGGGAAGCCTCCCTAAACAATTAGGGAAGCAAACATGATAGCTGTAAAGCTAGATGACCTTTGGGTTCCCTTCCAGGTCTACAATTCTAAGATTCTATGGACGTTTAGCGAATGATGTTCTCCCTTGCTCTGATTAGGTTTTGGCTGTGCTATAGGGTTCATATGACACAACCTTGATGGCAGAAAGTGAGGAGGAATTAAAGAACCTTTTAATGAGGGTGAAAGAGGAAAGCGCAAAATATGGTCTGAAGCTCAACATCAAAAAAACTAAGATCATGGCCACTGGTCCCATCACCTCCTGGCAAATAGAAGGGGAAGAAATGGAGGCAGTGAGAGATTTTACTTTCTTGGGCTCCATGATCACTGCAGATGGTGACAGCAGTCATGAAATTAAAAGACGCCTGCTTCTTGGGAGAAAAGCAATGACAAACCTAGACAGCATTTTAAAAAGCAGAGACATCACCTTGCCGACAAAGGTCCATATAGTTAAAGCTATGGTTTTCCCAGTAGTGATGTATGGAAGTGAGAGCTGGACCATCAAGAAGGCTGATCGCCGATGAATGATGCTTTTGAATTATGGCGCTGGAGGAGACTCTTGAGAGTCCCATGGACTGCAAGAAGATCAAACCTTTATAAATCCCAAATCAGGAACTTGAAACTTTGACTCTTGAGTTTTGCGTGTGATGTACAGACAGGTATAGGACACCAATAAACTAATTCTAAGGCTGTATATTTGTTCGCTCTAACTCCTTTCCAGGGTGGAATGTTACAAGACAATTATTTTCTTTTTACAAGTCCACAGGAAATTCTAGTGAGCTATTTCTATTCTTGCTGTTTGGTGGCGTATTGTCAATGACTCGTAACGACACCCAATGTTTTGTAAATGTATTTACCTTAAAGCTGATGCTGGACCACTAAGGATGCAATAATGTGACCTGACATGGAAATATTGGCGGTTGGGGAGCTGGGGGGAGGGGAGATCTAACCGCAAAGTTACCTCTACATATATTTCTGCTGTGGAGCTCTTACAGTTCTAGCCTCAACCTCATATCATCCTTTATTGGGTAGAACGTTGAGACTTCTGCATAAATTTCCAGTGCAGGCTTAGAGAAGGATGGCAGTACATCACACTTAAAAAATGATTTCTCCTTTGGCTATATGCATTGCAAGATGCTCTTCTTGGATATAGAACCCAGACAAAGTTGACTTGATCTGCAGTCTTTTATTGTGGATTGGAGAAACCTTGAATGAACTCGCACAATGGCATTTGAGGGTTTATGTTCTTTACATCGCCAAGTTGCCCACAAGTCTTTAAAACAAATACCCTTCTGCAAAAATATACCTATTAGTATGCTTCAAAGCCTTAGGGGATTTTAATTTTTATTCATTCTGACTATCCTTAGCATGAATGTCTTATATTCGCCAATATCATTCATATATATATATATATATATATATATATATGACATCAGAAAAGATTTCTTCTTAATAAGATGAACAAATCTTATAACTGTTTTTAAGTGCAAAATTTTATTACACAGAAAAAATACATACTATATGGATTCAAATAAGGAAAATATAAGGTCAGGGTAAATAAAAAACAAAATTTAATTGAATATATGAGTATATACAAATCTACACAATTATTTGCATTTGTCCCCAAACAAATTTACATTCAGATGGTATAAGAGACCAGAAAGGTTGATTATTCATGTGTAACATAAAAACATGTCAAACTGCAAAGGGCTTTTGAAAAGGAAATTTTAACAGGGGGTAGGGTTAAACTCAAAACTGCCTTTTTAAAATGCAGAGTGCAGAAGGATATTTTAAATCTTCATTTAAAATAATTTAACACACATTTATTTAAATAACCAAATCAAGTCTGTTCCTGTAATCATCAGATGACTGAAGATCTCATTCACTTTATACTTGAGTGTGAGGAGGATAATGGTTTTCATATTAAATAATATATTTGTTGCTAACTCCCAAAATGGTATTTATCTTCCCAAGACAAAATGCCGGTCCTACTGAAAAAACATTGATAAGTATGTTACATTTAGAAGTGCAAAATGTCTTTGTCAAGCACTTCTAGTGTGGACTAAGATTAATCAAAATGTCATCAGTTAAAATAGAGATCTTGGTTTTCTTCTGGTGACATTATTTGGTGTTTTAAACACACGACAATTTCTGAAATCTATTCATGTATAGGAATTGTTTCTTTGATATATGCCCAGATATGTATAATGTCAAGTGGCTATAGGACAGTGAAGTCTTCATCAGATAAGGCTATGGTCATGTCAACATGTATTTCTGGGCACACTTCATAAAAAGAGTGATGCCACCCAGCTAACTCTACCACAACCTTCTGATACTAAGAGAGCAATCCTAAGAAAAGATTCACCAGGATGACCAGTTTCGGATGTAGCACAGGGGTCAGCAAACTTTTTCAGCAGGGGGCCGGTCCACTGTGCCTCAGACCTTGCGGGGGGCCGGACTATATTTTGAAAAATAAATAAAAATGAATGAATTCCTATGCCCCACAAATAACCCAGAGATCCAGTATGTTTCTGGGCACAATTCAAAGTGTTGGTGCTGACCTTTAAAGCCCTAAACGGCCTCAGTCCAGTATACCTGAAGGAGCATCTCCACCCCCATCGTTCAGCCTGGACACTGAGGTCCAGCTCCAAGGGCCTTCTGGCGGTTCCCTCACTGCGAGAAGCCAAGTTACAGGGAACCAGGCAGAGGGCCTTCTTACTAGTGGCACCTGCCTTGTGGAACGCCCTCCCACCAGATGTCAAAGAGAAAAACAACTGCCAGACTTTTAGAAGACATCTGAAGGCAGCCCTGTTTAGGCAAGCTTTTAATGTTTAACAGACCACTGCATTTTAATATTTTGTTGGAAGCTGCCCAGAGTGGCTGGGGAAACCCAACCAGATGGGTGGGGTATAAATAATAAATAATTCTTATTCTTATTCTTATTATTTTATATAAAAGGACACATTCTACTCAAGTAAAAACACACTGATTCCTGGACCGTCCGTGGGCCAGATTTAGAAGGCGATTGGGCCGGATCTGGCCCCCAGGCCGTAGTTTGCCTACCCATGATGTAGCAGATCTTCAGTTCAGCTGGGTGATTCCTCCCTCCATCAAACTCAGCAGGCATTAAATCTCCAATCCTGGCTCAGCTGAATATTATTCTGGTGTGATTTGCTCATCCCAACTGAGCCAAAGCTGGCTCTGCTTTTGTAAGTCCCCCAAAAGGGGCTTTCTGGGTGTGTGGTGGTGGCATGACCAGAATATGGGGACTTAGGCTGAATCCTAAACCCATTCAGCTCAGTAATGTGACCTGGCAACCTGGAATAAAACCCTGTTTTAAAGACTTGTTCTTCCTCTGACAGGCATAGGCTGAGCACCAATCCCAATGCTGAACAGGGTTTGGATCTGGTGTAACCTTTGGCTTAACGTACACCAGCTTGTATTTTGTCAGCTTCTTGTGGATAGGATTGCTCCTTCTGTCCTCTTGATCCATCACTGATCATTCCGCTGACTGCCATTTCCAATTATATCAGCGTTATATCTGCAAATGAAGTAATTCATTGAATTCAATTCAACCATAACACACTAATTAAAAAGTCTCCTTGCTGTCACATCTACATGCTTTAAAAAGTCTGAGAGAAAACATAAACCAGAATTTAGCTTTTTCTTTTTTCTTTTTTAAATATCAGGTTGCAACTTTGGTTCTGCAGCTACATGGTCATGTTCAGTCCAGAATTATTTCTCCTCCTAGGTAGTTAAGAGAGGAACTCCTGTTTACTCTTTCTTTCTGAAAGTAGATTTCGTGAGATGTAAATATGAATTAGCTGTTGAAAACCATCCAGAAAGCAAAATGGTTTTCATTTCCTTCTGTGTATCTGAATTCGTGCAGACATAAATTCACACATGAAAGCAGTTTTTTCTTATGTGCAAATAGCACATTTTTCAGGGCCTTAATGCTTGCAGCGCTTTTCTGGAGGCTAAAGGGAGCTTACTGCCAGCTTTCAGAATTTGCTCTTTTTACTCTTTATTGGATTTAGGTGCTCTAGCTTTTGCAACTCTCTTTCTTTGTGGTATAGTTGTGGAATGCAAACAAACTTTCTTCTAAATGCTTCTCAAGCCAATGAGACAAAGTTTGCTAAGGCTTCCTTAACCAACATAATCTTAAAGAACCTCTGTAGCCAAAAGTGCACAGGTTTGGAGGAGGGCAATGTCTTCATTACCAACAGGTCATCTCTTCAAGCTATCACAGATTGGCTAAGACTGGCTCCACAAGGTACATAAGGAAGAAGATTTATGGACTCTTTCATCTTCTTCTCTGGCCGTCTTCAGGTCTTCAGTGTTTACAGGAGATGAAAATTAGGAGATAAAGAGTGGAGGCACACTGTCAAGACCTCCTCCCTCCAGCATGTGACCAGCCCTCCCCGATGGGAGGGTCAGCTCCAACTCTTGTACTTGTGGAGACTCCATTTGCAATTTTGAACCCTCCCTGCATAACCGGGGTTCAAATCCTGCATGGCAGCTTCTTGAGTAGAGGAGACTCCCTACTTCAGAATGTCAGCTTCCAACTTGGAAAAGATTGATGAAAATAAGGTGATGCAGTGAAAGAGCGGAAATTGGACGTGTGCCCCAACTCTCCCTGAAGTGCATTATGTGACATGCCAGAGTATGCTTGAAATTATGGGGTTGTGCTATGCAGCCTTGGAATAAGAATTTGCTGCTCAAAGACAAGTCAAGAATTGGATTAGTTACTTTTGCCCTTTGGGCTAGCCTAAAGTAGCTTCTCGGATCATGCTCATTACTTGACTGAACTTCCTAGACTCCTTTTTTTTATGTTGCAAAGTACATATGTTCCCGAGATAGCGGGAGATAACTGTGCAGCTTTTTAACACTTCCACCTCTTGATTCTATCCCACTGCAGTTTTTGATTGTTAGACAGATGTGGAGACCTCAATCCCTTCCCATGGTTCCTCTTCATGTTAGGAAATAGATAATCTATCAAGGCAGAGAGAACATCAAACAGTCCAGTTCAACAAGAGCTGGAGGAAATAGAAAACAGAGGAGAATGGCTCCCCAGCTATTTGGCAAAACAGGAGTGACATTTTTGTTAAATAGTGCGGCAAGGCAGACTTAGATTTTAAGTCCCTGGTGATTCTTCTGAAAACATTAATTTCGCGTACTATTTCTTCTTACCTCCTGTTATGCTCAAAAAGCTAATATTTCAAAACTTGACATCGGGCATTGGTAAATGTTTCCAAGTGTTGTTTTTTTTATGTGATTGTCAAAGGGCTTATTGAGATTAATATTTTTGCTTATGTTGGCTAAAAGGAAATCTGCTGTAGGAATCAGCCATCTGAGGTCCAAAGCGAAACCAGTTGACTCCCAAGAGGCAAAAGGAGTGCAAGGAGGAGGTGGATGATAAATTATTTGCACCCTGCCCATCTGACTGTGTTCAGTGGCATCGCAAGGTGGGGGCGGTTCGCCCCGGGTTCCATGTTTAGGAGGGTGACAAGGAAGGCACCCTGTGGGGTGCTTGCCCTGCCATCTTGGCCCGGCCCGGCCCAGCCTGGGCGCGGTAGCACAAGCAGCCATCACACCGCCGCAGCTGCATGTGGAAGATCTTCCATTCGCCGTTGCAGCCATGAGAAGAGGATCCTGCCACTGCCCGTACGGCGTTCGAGCAGCGTCGGCGGTAAACCGCTATGTACAATGCATGTGCAGTGTCGCATGCATGTGCTGTGCGTAGCGATGCTGCACATGCACTGTACATAGTGGTTTGCTGCCGGCACCGCCTGAACACCGCATGGACAGCAGTGGGTTGCCTCCATTGCTGCTACAGCTGCAAGCGGAGGATCCCTCCACCACTGCTGCAGCTGTGAGCAGAGGATCCCGTCACTGTCCATATGGCTATTGGGCGGCGCTGGCGGCAAGCCACTACATACAACACATATCCGGTGCTGAACGCATGCGCTGTGCATAGTGACGCCGCACATGCGCTGTACATAGCAGTTTGCCACCAGCACCGCTGGAGCGCCGTACGGACAGTGGTGGGATCCCTCCACCACCGGCAGGAGCCGCTTACGGCTGTGAAACTGTGCCAACAAAAAAGGAATGGCAAGACAAACTTGTTAGAGTATATTGAACTGGCTAGATTAACAGAGGCAATTAGAGATCACACTAGACAAGCTTTTCAAAAAGCATGGGGGAAATGCAGAGAATACTTCACAAAACAGTGCCCTAAAATACATACCTGGACTTCTTTCGATTAATGTCTGCAGGAGACTTTGTGGATATTTAAGTTGTTGTTGTTGTTTAGTCGTTTAGTCGTGTCCGACTCTTCGTGACCCCATGGACCAGAGCACGCCAGGCACTTCTGTCTTCCACTGCCTCCCGCAGTTTGGTCAGACTCATGCTGGTAGCTTCGAGAACACTGTCCAACCATCTCGTCCTCTGTCGTCCCCTTCTCCTTGTGCCCTCCATCTTTCCCAACATCAGGGTCTTTTCCAGGGAGTCTTCTCTTCTCATGAGGTGGCCAAAGTATTGGAGCCTCAGCTTCATGATCTGTCCTTCCAGTGAGCACTCAGGGCTGATTTCCTTCAGAATGGATGTGTTTGATCTTCTTGCAATATTTAAGTTATAATTAGAAAAATCTTAATAATTATTCATAAAGGAAACAGTTTATAAGAAGTAAATGAGGCCAGATACAGAATAAAGGAAGTCTTTTATTTGGTTGTTTGTATATTGTATGTTATGCTCACTGTATGTTATGTTCATGTTTAATGAGGGTGGATTTGTGCATTGGGGGGGTGGGGGTTTATGTTATGTTGTAAATAAAATTTCAATAAAAAATTAAAATTATATAAAAAAGGAAATTTAGTCAGATCTTTTTAAAAAAGACAAGAGGACAAATGAAAACACAGAGTGGTAGTGTAAAAAGGAAGGACGCAATTCAGTTGAAGTCTATCTTATTGCAGCTACTTAGAAACAGGCTCCTGCCCTCCTCAAATGTTGCAGAGTTGATGGTAAGCTGAGGTAGGTTGAGGATCAAATGACTGTGTGGCAACACGTCACCTTTCAGAATGTTGGCCTTGATTGGTTGGACAATGGGAGATGTCAATCACAAGGCTGACACATAGCCAGAGGCTAGGGACTGAAACAATCAAAGTGGAAATGGGTTGGAAATGGTCCACCCAAGTAGAAATAGGCAGCAGATAGGCCATCAAGGTGGAGAATACCTGCCTTCCCTGAGCTCTTTGGTGTGATTCCTCCATTTACAGATGATGGAGAGTGAGGCAAGGAGAGACTAAGCAAGATTAAGGAGACAGCTTGGGGAGATCAGAACTGCACCACAACCTTCATTTTCTATTTTGTGTTATATTCCATGCTTTTTAATGTTGAGCGCTGTGTCACAATAAATCATTCAATTCATTTCAGTTATGGTACTGATTCCGTGATCCCTCCGGTTACATTATGTGCACTGATGTGTATATAACACCCAGATTAACGGCCTGTAGAAGAAGGGGAAAAACACCCATGCTTTTCATTGTATGCATGGAATATCGCAAAATAATATAAAATTTAAAACTAGGGCTCACAGTCAATTAAAGAAATGTTACAGAGCAATTCCATGCATGTCTATGCAAAAGTAAGTCAATGAGACTTATCACAGTGTTATTAGGTATAGGATTGCAGATTTAGTTGATTAGTTTTACGAATCAGGTCCAATCCAAAGTTAGGGAGTAATCTAACTCCCACTAGTAGGGCTTTGCAGAGTGGCAGCAGTACTTATGGTAGCCACAGTGAAAGGTGGAAAGGACATTCATCCCATTCAGCTTTGTCACATGACCTGTCAACCCAGTGCAAACTAAGCCAGCAAAAGGGATGATGTTGCAATTAAAACACTATTTTAAAGGCTTGCTTTCCCTCTTCCAGGCTTACATACCTTCCAACATTTTGTGGGATGTGAAACACATAGCAGTCAAGTACAACATTCCTAGAGTGGACATGCTAGGGGATGCTGTGTACAAGCCAGGAGAAAACTTCCTGTTTCCTCCTGAGCTGGGACAAGCTTCCTCTGCATGTGACTAGAGGTGGGTGTGGTCTAATCTGGCCCTCTCTCTGCCCCAGAAACAAGAGCAAGGCAGGGAGCACACCTCTCTCTCTTTCTGATCTTCTCCATTTTGTTTTTCTATGTGTGAGAAGTGACTGCTTGTTCACAGTCACTTAGGATCTAACTCCCTTATGAAATAGTTCAACATGAGCATATACTTTTGTAACATAAGTCTGCCTTCAGGGATCCAACTGTGAACTGAATGAATGTGAGTAAACTACTTTTATATTGACTTTAATAAGATTGCCGTGTTTATTCTTTTTAAGAGGGACAAGAAGGGATCTTACCAGGAATCCTATATTTAGAGGCTAAAACTACCATGCAACAAGCAAACCGCTGTGTGTTTAAAGGGGAATGTTTAAACTCTGCTTAGAGATAGAATTTGCTAATGCAAGTTAGGAAGGATATCATTAAACAATATATTCTCTCCTGCCTCCCTGAACATTCCCACACATTTATCCAATGAAAATAGGGATGTCCTATTCAACAACAACAATTTTTATTATTATTTATACCCAGACCATCTTACTGGGTTGCTTGCAACATATATAAAAACATAATAAAACATTAAACATTTTTTTTAAAAAAAGCTTCCCCATACAGGGCTGCCTTTGGATGTCTTCTAAAGGTTGTATAATTATTTCGCTCCTTGGTTTGGGGTTGGTCACATAACTCCATACCCTCCAGCATTTCTCCAGTGGAAATAGGGATGTCCTAAAGAAAAGCAGGACATTTCGGGAGCAAATGAGAAACTGGAGCAGCTTCTGAAAATCTGGGACTGCCCCTGGAAAATAAAGATACTTAGAGGGTCTGGGCTTAGACCAGCTCAGACCTCATCCACACGTCTGCTTGTTCCATTCCTAGAATGCACATTCCAAGTGGTGTGGCCTTTGCTCTGTTGCTTTCCCCTGGAAAACCCAATCTTTAGCGCAAAAGCAGAACAAATGGAAACCCGTGGTAAAACCCGACCGTTCCAATTCAGCCTTGCTACTGAATAAAGTCTGGGTCTAGTGTAACTTTACACCGGCTTCACCAGAAATCATTACTGCCTCTGTCCTTTTTTATTTGATTTTTACAGCACCTGGCAGTTTTAGGATCTTTTAAAATAAATTAGTGGGGGGGGGGGGATGGTTTGAATCCAAATTCCAGGTTAAGTTAAGTTAGTTTAATTTAGTTCTAATTGAAATCAATGGTACGAATTAGCATGAGTCTCATTGATATCACTGGGAAATAAGTTTAATAGACAGTCTAGCTCCAACACTGTGAAATTCACTATTTGTTTGATTGCTTTCATATGCTTTGTTCTGAAACTGCCAGTAAAAGTTTGTTTCTCTTGGTACTGAATAGCTCATCTTCTCCTGACCTTATGATTGATATCACAATGAAAGTGTTTCATCTACATCAATTCACACTTCATTACTATTCCAACTGTCATATGTCATCATAACAACTTCACAGGACAGTTGATTTATCATTAGGGGAGAGGGAATACCAGCTGCATTCCTCAGATGTGTACCACATTTCTGAATGGAAATTTTCAGGGAAAATAATGGACATACATCAGCACTTGTTTATCTTTTTTGCTAAAAGTTTCACATCCCAAAATGCTTTTTGAATTTAGCAGACTTTAAAAGTCATTCCCCCCTCTGTCGCTTATCGCAATTGTGCCCTATAATCCTGAATATTTGTCAGTGACAAATTGGAGAGAGATCTGCTGTTTTTATTTTCTTCTCCATCTTTCACTTGTATTCAATGAGTTTGGGGAGATTTGGAAACTAGATGAGACAGGGTTCTCAGCTAGACTGGTAAAGAAAAAGTGATTTATATGAGTTGTATGTGTGATATAACATTGTGCTACCAGAGGGTGATGTGGAGTCCTGTTTTTCTCTACCTGTTTTCCCTGTTTAAATTTACAATGCTTTCAACTGAGATGCTTCTTTGATGTGTCTAGATTCAACCAGGATTTTACTAATAGGGAAAATTAGTGTTTGTGTGTGTGTGTGTGTGTGTGTGTGTGTGTAGGAAAGACAACACAGGACAAGAGAATGTGGGATAGGATTAATCATTTTAACCACATGTGATTTCTCCCTCCAAAATATAGTTTTTACTCGGCTTGGCCTTTTTTATTCCTTAAATTCTATGCTTACTTATATTAACTATAAACTATGAACTGGCACTAATGCAGGTGACAGATAATGCTTCTATATGCCATAAACTGGTGTAAATTAAACCAGTTCAAAGTTACACCAGATCCAAACAGTGCTCAGCATCAGGGCTACTGCTGCTTGAGCCATCCTAAGTCTGGTAGAGGGAAAGCAGCCATTTTTGCTAGCTTCACTTAAACTGGTTACCAGGTCATGGGGCCAAGCTGAATGGGCTTAGGATCCAGCTTTATTCCCCACCCCATCTTGCCCTCACCACTCCCCTATTTCCCTGGCTTAAGATCTGCCACGCTCAGCCAGTTGGGTCTCAGCTGAGCCAGGATGGGGGAAATACAATGATGCACCTTCAGCTGAGCAAAAGATGAGAAGCATAGCTCAGTTAAGGTGGAAATCTCCCTGCTCAGCAAGAGAACAAATGAATTCTATCTTATTCATCTTTCTTTGGAACTTCCTCCCTATTGGCATTCAGCAGGCAACTTCACTATTTTCTTTTGAGTGCCTGCTTAATTTTTTATTTCTTTAAACAAGCCTATGCAAACAACATAGAAGACACGGGCAGGATTTAATCTCTTTACTACTTTCATTTAAAAAAAAATGTTTTTAATTACTTGATTTTAACATTACTGAAAAACATTAGAGGTTATTCTCCAATGAAGTGGTATATAAATTTCACTGAATAAATAAAATATCAAATAAATTATATTGTGCGCCTGATAAGAACATAATTAATTATTTCTGGAGTGAGGTTATTGTAAGTGAGCCCTTGGGATAGAGCTCTCTCAATGTTGAAATAAATATGTGCAAAAATATTTTAAACACTTCTTCCCTTTACTGTCTCCATTTTCTTCTTAAATTATATTTTAATGTGCCAGGTCATTTTGCTAAATGTGCCAGAAGGATGAGAGAGTTTGGATACCCGGTGGATCTTGAGATTTCCCAGCTGAGCTGTGGCTATACTGGCATAAATCCCTCACCGGGATCAATAAGTGGAACTTAAACTGGTGTAATTTGTGCTGACCTAAGTCCCCCAAAATGGTCATGCCAGGGGAATGGCAGGTGCAGAATAGGGCAAGGAAAGGCTTTCACTTATCACAAATCCTGGTCCTGTGACCTAGGGCCCAATCCTCAAAACACAGGCCCATGTTCACCTGCTGGCTAAGCAGCCAGTGGCCCCTCCCAGAAGATATTGAATGGGGTTCGGAATAGGAGTAACCTATGCTTGTAAGCGACACTGACTTCCTGTAGTTAGGATTGCTCTGTAAAGATTTAATTCTATGGACCCTGAGAGGCATAGTCAGCATGTTTCTGCATACCATTTGCTCGGGAGCACCAATGAGAGGTGCCTGTTACCTTCACATCCTCCTGATGGATTTATCTGGCATTTCTGTTTTGCCTCGGTGGGAAGCAAGGAGTTGGACTAGATGGGTTTTTATCTGATCCAGTAGAGATAGCCAAACAAATATCTGAAAAAATAAATGCAGTTCATTGGAAAGGAAGATCTGAAATTAGTGGTAGCTGCTGTATTATTATTTTTTAAAAAGAAAATAAAAGAAAGTAAGACTTTGAACAGAGCTTGGATTTTTTTATTTGTTCGTTTGCTTGGGAAAAATAGTCAACCTAAATATGTCATATCTTTTCTGCTTTTCTCATCTTGCTTCTTATTAACAAAGACATTTTTATGAAAACAGAAATCATTGTTTCATAAGAGTTCATCTGCTTCTTCTGTTTATTTCCCCAATTGGCCATACTCCTCTACTGCTGGCATCACATGTTTTAAGAGTCAAGTCAACTTGTTGGTCAAAGAGGACATTTCAGGATGGGGAGAAAGAGAAGGAACAGATACTTTCTCCATAGAAAGCATAAAGAGAAGCAACTGATACATATTTCCAACCCTAATTTTCTTTTCACATTTGGGGGGGGGGGTTGATGGAGACGAATCCAAGAATAAGTACACCATAGAGCGGTGAAGATGTTTATTTAATTGCAAGCTGCTCCATGGGAGGCAAGCATATTTAACTGATTTACCACTGAACTTCCATTCTGAAACTCTACTAAATTGGGAAGAAGGAATGAAAGGTTTGCTCACATACGCTATAAAAGGGGACGGTTGAGAAATTTGATTTCTGTAAATTCCAGTGTTAATGAGTGTGCTATTCAGATTATAGTTATCTTCTGGATTCAACTTTTTCTGAAATTTGCAACAGACTTCTCAGCTAAAAAGAAAGAAAATGTGTATTTTAGAAGAAAATACTTTTATAACACATGCTTACACTATCAACGCATACTGTTGAGCTAAAAGGTGTTTTTAAAGTGTAATTAAGTTCACATTTTTGCTGATTTTTAGAACAATAATAAGCACATATTAATATGGAAATCACATGGAACAGACTTATGCGAAATTGAAATGGCCAGTTGGTGGTCTATGGTTGCTATGTGAGTCACAACAGTATTTATCTTTTTCTCTCTCTTCCCTTTTCCCCCTTTCTGGGCCCTACTAAAAATCTTTTCAACTTAACGGACCTAAAGTTCAATGGTTGAGATCTGACATTGCAACAGAAGATACAACAGCATTCCCCTTCTCCTCCTTTACTCTGACAAATTTGCACCCTCACTTTTTGCTCATCCCTCTGGAGTAGATTTTTTTGGAGGGTGGGGTGGGGGGAGACCACCAGCATGCAAGCAGACTGAAGGAGTTAACGAGGAAGGGTAATTCCCATTTGTGCAATGGAAGTCCATTGCGTAAGAGAGGCACCACAATTGGATGCCACCCACTATTAACTTTCTTTTCCCCCCTGTTTATAAATGGAGATATGGTCCTATTTGTATGCCCTGCTATGTGTTATAACTGTGAAGATCTAACTGCAAAATGGAAGCAGATTGCTACTTGGAGATGACAGTAGCTCCCTATCCTAAGAAACATGGCCAGAATGATTCCAGAGAATCAGAAATGATTCTTATGTCTGCTCTTTACAGCTTATATTTTACAGGCAGAAAATGACCACGATTTATCAAACCAATAATGGTGGTACTCTTTGCAAATTGTCCCCTCAGGGGTTTATAGTTCTGACTTTGTGCAAATTGCATCTGTTTTGTAGATTTGGCACGATTCCTTCCTATCATTATTTCAACAGAGACCTGGAGGAATCTGGTAGATCAGGAAACAAAACAGGGTAGTCTGGACAATGTATAGGTAGAAATTGGTGAAATCCAACAAGTCGTGTTGGGTGAAGTGTGAAAAGTTATGCAATGAACTGGGTTTTCTGGTTACCTGAGGGAATGCAGCTTTAAGGGTTGGACAGGTAAAATATCTGTCATACAGAAGGTAGTTCTATGGCAAATCTGTTGGGATCAGCACCTTGAGATGCAACAGATCTCCAGCTCAGACAGCCAATTAGCAGTTCAGGTGGGCTCAGTTGGTTCGGAGTCCCCAACCCTGGCTCAGCTGAAAAAGACTGTATCCAATCCGAAGTGTCTTACTTTGGACAGATCATGGACAGAATGATATATGAGGCATGCAGTCACCGACTGTCTGAATGGAATGAGGTTATCGCTGCTCGAGATACTGCATAGAACTGAAAATATCAGGCGATGGAAGCCTAAGGTGAGCAAGAAGTCCAGTGCAGGCAGCTGATGTTATATCCAGACACCCACTGTACAAATGAATTTAACATATCCTTTTGGAGATATGCCATATCTCATTCATAAGAGAGCCTGGGGTCAATTTATATGATGAAGCTCAAGAATAAATCTTCTACATTTGAGAGTGAGGTACAAACATTGTCCCTGCGAGGCTTGCATATGCTGATCAACTGGCTTCAAATCAATGTGAATGAGCAACGGCTAATAATATCTTTGCCTCTAGGAAATAGGTGCAGAGAGTACAGCTGCCCTTCCTTTTCCAATGTTTTCCTTCCAAATGTTATGGTGTTAGCAGCAGCGGAGGCTATTAAAGTTGCAAACACAGTTCCAAAATAACCCTCTTATTTTCATTACTCAGTTTCTGAAAGGGTAAGATCAATTTTCCTTTGGGGATGACATTTTTACAACCTTAAAGGAATCCAAACGTACGTCGAGGATATATTTTAGGCAAGCTCGTTCAACTGTTTCCGCACTAGAAACGGAGGGGGTGGGTAGTTTTAATTAGCTGAAATCACTCAAAGCTACCAGCAACTGCTAACTGAAGCCTTTCAGAAATGTTTCTGGCTCTTTATTGCAGCTGCTTACTATTTGACACATTTATTAAGAGCAACAGTTTCCTGGATGCAATACTGAGAAATAGAGAAGAAGAAGAAGAAGAAGAAGAAGAAGAAGAAGAAGAAGAAGAAGAAGAAGAAGAAGAAGAAGAAGAAGAAGAAAGTGTTTGGGAGAGTTGAACAAATGTGAGGATACAGGACATACAAGGACTGAATATGAGAAATGGGGAAGAATGGCAGAGAGATGGAGGAAGAGACTTAACTACAAGAGAAGATGGATGAAAAATGAATATTTGCATGGTGGTGTACATGATAGATTTGCTCCATGCTGATTTGCCACACCATTTGCATACAGTGAATAGGGAAAGGGTATCATTTAGTAGCAACCTGAGATGCCTGTGAATGGATGACGTTTCTGTAAATATAGGCTTCTCCGCTCCCTGCAATGACAAGGGCTGTTTTCAGGGACAGTTCTAGAAGGACAATGGTGAAAGTAGGTGAAGACATGTCCTCAACACTGCAGCAAATGGAAAGCCCTTTAAGCATTCTAGATCAATATGTTCATCTTGAAGCTCCAGCACATAATGGACGCTTACCCAGTTAAAGGGTGGGCGGCTGTTGTGACCCACTGTGGCTGCTTTACCACCCTCTGGAGCTGTGCCATGCTCCTTTTGGCTGTTGGGTGTTCCCCTGGCCACCGCAGAACATCACAGGTTCCCGCCAGACCCATTTTGAATCCTAGCCAATCAGCAGCCACCTGGGGGGCAGGCCTTAGTGAACAGACCTGAGGGTAGCAGTCTTCACTCAGGACATAAATTCTGGCCAACGCTGCACCTCGCAGCTCAATGGGCTGTGTAGACCTGTGTCTTGCAATGGACTCATCTCCCCCAAATTTGACCCTGTCATGCCCTAGACCTCCAGCAGGGCAGTGAGATGAATACACACACCAATGCCTATGCCAAGACTTACCTATATCTGAAATCAATAAAGCTGTGGCCATTTAATCCCAAAATGGTACCACGTCTAGTTCTTCTGCCCTTCGTAGTCCTGCTCCCAGGGGTGGTGGCTTTGCAGCTGGGTACGCAAAAGGTATCTCTGTAATTCTGGGGTAATCAATGGACTTTTCCCGTTATTAATTAGAGGTGACAATTTTCAGAAATATTTATTTTTGCGTTTCCCATAAAACATTGTGTCCTAGACTTTCACTGCCAACCTCTATTACTATGTCAGTGTCAAAGTTCGATTTCCTTTGCCATGTGTCATCCCCAATATACAGAAGAAAGTCTCTTTGGATTTGCTTACATTGAGCATTTTTAACACCCCAGTCTGATTGCTGGTAATTGCTTTCAAAAGAATTCTCTTCTGTCTGACTAGGATTCAAATGACTGAAGGATGGAACACCCATAGGTTCTAAGGTGGCCCTTTCAATATTTTAGCTGGATCAAAAACCTAGGGTGAAATCCGACATGAACCGTACTCTGAGGAGACCCACTGAAATCAATGGATTTAGATAATTTAAGTCCATTGATGGATCTACTATAACTAACTCAACAACACCCCGTAGATTGAATCTAACATCAGTGGAATGACTTCTACTTGTGCAATGGAATTTCCTCTATGCTTCCTCTCCCCAGGTTTCCCAGTATCCTCACCAAATCTGCTGGGTGGAATCCACAGAGCAGAGCCAGGTGGGGGAACATGTGTGTGTGTGTGTGAAGAAGACCAAGTCCCAGTCAGCAAGTGGATGTCGTTCTGCTTGCACAACTTTATTGGATGCAACCAGGGCATGGGTGTGTGTGCCAGAGGGGCCGTGGTCCTGGACGGACAATTTTTGAGGGTTGCGAACCAGGTACCCCAATGCAGAAGCCTCCAGCCCAGCATTCCTCTCTGCCCAAGGGCCACATTGGCAGGCTGGGCTCCCCACCGCATGGTCTGGCAGGTGGCTCAGCACCACCCCGCTTTGCTCTGGTGGGGGTGGGGTCACTCTGGCGGCAGCAGCAAAAGCTGGACTGGCATCCTTCCCACCTGGCACATGCCCACCCACCCCAGGTAACAGCTACTGGTGTTATTCCCTTGGATGCAACACCTTGTGCTTAAATTGTTGGTTTAAAGTGTTTCAGACATGGCAAGTGAGAGAATTGTGAGAAAAAGGAAAATACGTTCATTAAGTATGTTAATGTGTCATGAAAATGCAATGCAATGTTCCATTTAAAATCATCCCATTCCTGGAAGTTGCTCACATAATGGTTTTAGTATTTTTAGACTCCGTATGTTGTTGATTTTATCTTTATTTTAAAAAAGTTTTTATCTTTGGTATTTTGACCCATTTTGTCTTGTGCACTGCTTTGGTAGCTTCTGGCTGTGAGGCAGTTTAATAATGATAAAATTAAAGATGGTTTTTGTGTGTGTGTGTGTGAAGCCTGGTCAGTAACTTACCTTCACCCCCATGTTAAGGATCTTTCAAGTGGCCCCAGAGCATCTGACCATGAACTAATGGCCTTAACTAAAGATTTACTATATATCAAGCATGCTTTGCTAAGCAGACATTTCTCTAGTTATTCATCAAACAAGTTAAGAGGTAATATGAAGTCCATAAGTTTGTATAAAATGCAGCTGAAAGAAATAATCATTTCCGTTGCTGGAAAATATTATGACACAGATACTTTAGAAAATAATGACAATTTTATATCCTAGCATTGGGTCCTATCCAGGCTCAGTCACTCTGCCAGCTATGGGCTCAGACTGCAATCCTATAAACACTTGCAGTGGTACCTCGGGTGAAGTACTTAATTCGTTCCGGAGGTCCGTTCTTAACCTGAAACTGTTCTCAACCTGAAGCACCACTTTAGCTAATGGGGCCTCCCGCTACCGTCGTGCTGCTGGAGCACGATTTCTGTTCTCAGCCTGAAGCAAAGTTCTTAACCCGAGGTAATATTTCGGGGTTAGCGGAGTCTGTAACCTGAAGCGTACGTACTTGTGAGTAAATCTCACTGAATTCCTTGGGACTTTTATCTGATGAGATATGCATAGGTTTTCTCTGTAAAACACTTGTCATTGCTGCTGAACCTATGAATAAGAAGAACCCCAGTCTTTAAAGTAGGTTTAAAGACATTTCAGGAAGCGATAACGCGCTATAAAGAAATGCAATGTACATTGTAGTTATTCGCCTATTACGAGCTATTTTGCAAAAAAGAAGAAACCATTAATGTAATATCCTTAACATTCTTGGCATACAGCTTGGAAAATGGCATTTTGCTTATTCCCACTACCTTCCAGGTGCCACAAACACAACCACCCTGTTCCAAGCAGGGCTGTATACTAAACTAGTGGGCTGTGTTCAGAATCTTGCATTGCAAATTGCTCAAGCCCAAAGCAACCATGAGCATTAAACAAGTGAACGATGTGCCACAGTAGCATTGCTGTCAAATTTCAGTTCAAGTGAAGTTTAGATGAATTTTAAGAGGTTTGGACTGTGGCATCTTTGAGGCAAGTCTAGAGTAGGTTTTATAAGATTAACTTTTTTTTCCAGTGCAGTTACTCACACTTCTGTACACTGGAGGGAAAACCCCCGAGACCCAAAGCTTTTAAAAAAAATGTTCCAGCCAAATGGCAGCATTTAAAATTTATTTATTATTTGCTAAATTTCTATCTACCAAGTGTTGCTTAAGGTGACCATGATAGTCCCCCCTAGTCATGCTGCTGAGTTTCAGAATTGATAGGACCATTTGGGTAAGGTCCATAGCTTCGTGGTGGAGCCATTCTTGACATACAATCTCAGGTTCAATTCCTGACATCGCTAGTTAAAAAGGGTCAGGCAACAGGTGTGGGAAGTCCGTTCACCTTCTCTGGTGGGCGCCAATTTTGGCTGTCATTCCCACGTCAGGATCTGACATGGGAGGTCCCAGGGACTGTTTCCGAGGCAACAAAGGAAGCCTCTGGGCCAAGCTGAGACACTGGAGAACCTCTGCAAGCCAACGGGAACATAGGAAGCCACCTTTTATCAGAATTAGTAGTTATAGAGTTAAATATGGTCTCCTGTTATTATGGGTTGGAGGGAAGGCTCCACTCTATAGCTTGCTCTTTCATTTTCCTATGGAGTTGTGTCAATCAATCAATTCCAGCCTCTTGTACTGGGCCTTCAAAAGTGACTGACCTTGCCTTATATTTCAACAATATGATTCTTCCAGTTCTTTTAGTCACAGTTTCATCAAATTCATTCTTGGGATGGGAGTGGGGGAATCTTTCGCCTTTATTATAAACTTGCATAAGTTATTCTCATTGATGTACAGGTTCCAATTTATCCATTTCGATCTTTTTATAATGGTATTCCTCAAAAGACGAGGGAAATCCATTTGAAATGGAACTTAAGCCTGCTGTCTGGCATATAATAATGTCTGGAAAAGGTTTGCTGATGAGCTGTAAAACAGTAATCGCATATAGTTACAGTAACATTAAACTCATATATATGAGTCATATGATTCTATGAATCATAGAATTGCTGAGTTGGAAGGGATCCCAAGGGTCATCTAGTCCAACCCCCTGCAATGCAGGAATCTCAACTAGATCACAAAGGACAGATGGCCACCCAACCTTGGCTTAAAAACCTCCAAGGAGGGTCCACCACCTTCTGAGGGAGTCTGTTCCACTGTCAAACAGCTCTTACTGTCAGAAAGTTCTTCCTGATGCTTAGTTGGAATCTCCTTTCTTGTAACCTGAATCAATTGGTTGTGGTCCTAGCCTTTGGAGCAGGAGAAAACAAGTTTGCTCCATCCTTCAAGCAACAGCCCTTTAGATATTTGAAGATGGCTATCCTATCTCCTCTCAGTCTCCTCTTTACCAGGCTAAACATGCCCAGTTCCCTCAACTGTCCTTCATCAAGCTTGGTTTGCAAACCCTTAATCATTCTGGTTGTACTCCTCTACACACATGGAAGCTTGTCAATATCCTTCTTAAATGGTGGTGCCCATAACTGGACACAGTGCAGTGGTACCTCGGGTTAAGAACTTAATTCTTTCCGGAGGTTGGTTCTTAACCTGAAACTGTTCTTAACCTGAGGCACCACTTTAGCTAATGGGGCATCCTGCTGCTGCCGTGCGATTTCTGTTCTCATCCTCAAGCAAAGTTATTAACCCAAGGTACTATTTCTGGGTTAGCGGAGTCTGTAACCTGAAGTGTCTGTAACCTGAAGCGTCTGTAACCCGAGGTACCACTGTATTCTAGATGTGGTCTCACCAAGGCAGAATAGAGGGGGACTATTACTGCACTTGTTCAGGACACTTTATTTCTGTTGATGCAGCCTAGGGTAGTGTGAGCTTTCTCCTCCCTCTTACTTTTGCTGCTGCTGCATCCCACTGCCCACTCATAGAGTCATTGAATTGTGGAGTTGGAAGGGACCCTGAGGATCATCTAGTCCAACCCCCTGCAGAGCACACTTCTTAGTCAACCTAGTTAGGATAAGGCTGCTGGAAAGCTATCACTCTCAGTCCCAGTAGCGTGCAAAGTTTTACATGGAAGGAATTTGAAAAGCTGAGCCTGAATCCGAAAAAAGGTTAAGCATCAAGGATTTATTTACTGAAGGGATGTTTGGGTGTTCGACGAAACAGGGAGACTGTGGCAGCTGTTTCATATACACTGTCGGGAGCAGATGTTTCAGTGGCATTTAACTAAAGAGGAAATACTATGGCTGTTCAACTTTGAATGTGACTATCTCAAAGTACTGTGAGTAGCAGGGGCACAGGCTAGGGTCTATTTTAGGACATACTGAAGTTGCAAGTCTTTCTGAGGGTACTTTCTGGGCCTCCTACAATGAGTAAACAGAGAAAATGTTGGGTGAGTGCTCAAGCTAGCAAAGAGCCTACAGCCATGACCCAAAGCAGTTGTTTCCACCCAGCTAGGCAGACTGTCTCACTCCTGAAGTCACTTTGAAGTTCTGCCCACAGCAGCTCCTGCTCACCAAAAGCCAAGTTGTCTCTAAGCCCAAATGTAAGCTGAGTTTTTTGGGAGTGGAAGCTGCTACAGGGCAACCTTCAAAGGAAGCTCTTTGGCACCAATGGCATGGGCAACATCACCCACCTATGACGTCTTTGGACAGTGGCCTATGCATTTAATTTGATTGCATCCTTATTTAATTAACTAAGCTGTAATAGGAGCTCTGTTTGTTCCCAGTGTTCTTTGAATTTTAATGGTCTGTTAATCAATGTGAGGGGTTTTGAACTTTAATGAACTACCAGTGCATGGACATTAGCCATCCATTATGCATGCTATATATTTTTCTTAAATAGTGCAGAGTGCATACTTCCAAAACATTTAAATGGGGCTTGGAGATGAGGACCTCCTGATGGATTGTGTCCTTCATTTTTACATTAGGAACTTAAATCAGCAGTGTGTTTCTATTTGTCCTTACGTTCTTGGTCCAGTTTTCCAATGAAATGATTGATAAGTTGACTTCTGGTGGCTGAAACCCCATGGAATCAATTTTAAAGGCTGTTGTGCTGGGTTTTCTAAGATAAATGGAGCACAGTCAAAATGAAACAAAGAACATTAGGCAACTTTAGTTTTGCCACTTTAACAATGCAATCTTATACAAGTATACTCAAAAGTATTGTTGAAAAGAGCCTAAAGTTAATAATTGTTAATGTCACTTCTTCTGTAGACTAACAAGTCTGAGATTTGCAACTTTCCCCTGGGTCTAGATGAAGATCCCAATCTTAACTTTGAAAACTAAAATACATAGAGTAGTGGCACATTTGAAGGATAACAAATAGTTTCCAAAAGATACTTTTTGTTCCCTTCCCAGTACTAAACCACTATTTTTTTTTCATTCAGAAAGCTCTGTCCATGTACTGTAATCAATTTTTCTACTATCCATGAGGAGAGAGGGGGACCTTTTTTTGGTAAGCAGAACCTGTTCAAAATATATGCTAATAATTTGGGATGAAAGGGGATGGGCACAGTACCAACCAACCCTGCTTGCATTTGTTGTATACAGACTGGTTGGTGAGTAGACTGGTTGGTGAGAGCCAGTGTGGTGTAGTGGTTAAGAGCTGTAGTTATGTAATCTGGGGAACCGGGTTCGCGTCTCCGCTCCTCCACATGCAGCTGCTGGGTGTCCTTGGGCCAGTCACACTTCTTTGAAGTCTCTCAGCCCCACTCACCTCACAGAGTGTTTGTTGTGGGGGAGGAAGGGAAAGGAGATTGTTAGCCGCTTTGAGACTCCTGAAGGGGAGTGAAAGGCGGGATATCAAATCCAAACTCTTCTTCTTCTAGACATCTCAACAAGAGGGTCTTCAGTGTGGAGGCACCTACATACTGAAATTTCCTCCCATTAAATATCAGACTCCATTGTCATTTGGGAATCTACTGAAGATCTTCATCTTTAATGAAGCCTTTGAAATCTTTATTGCAGGCTGTATCTGTACTGGAACTGTGTGTGTGTGTCTGTTGGTATATGGGACTTGGGCTTGCCGATCAGAAGGGCTAACATTAGATGCAGCCCATTATCTACTTTTGAATTTTAAAATCGTAGTCTCAGGGGACTGGGGCATTTTGGATCAAGACTGTAATGTGCAGGCAGCTTGCTAACCTTCGCTCCTCACAATGTGGTCCATACAAAAAATTATCCCACCAACTGCAAGACTGCTTTTGTTCTGTATGAGGGAAGCTCTCATTGATGTTAACAGGAACCTCCTTTCCAAAGTCAACAGAGGTTGGGATGGATTGATTTTCATTGGCAAATAGGGCAACGAGTTTGATCCCACAAACCGAGATTTCGATTCTGATCACCACCCACTCCAAACAGCTTCTATTTTTTACATTTTTAAATGTCAATATGCTGGATGCAAAAGCAATCATACAATCAACTCTATGTCTAATTTGTCCTGACAAACTGCAGAAGGATCCTGGCGGCATACTGGGGTTTCTTTTTGCTAGATTGTTTGGTGGATTGATGCTATCTTGACATGCGGCCAATGGTATCTGCATCAGGATTGTGATTCACTGCCCTCCCTACCCGCTTAAGATTGTGTGCCATTCCTTAACAGCACTCCAGATCTCCCAGTCCTACTGGTGCTAAGTCACAGAAGTGACAAAAAAGGCCATGTACATATATTTGATTCAGAAGTCCAAAACAGAAGCCTGCTAAGGCACGTCCATTTCTTCCATTTCTATATTTCAATTACAATAACCTGCCACATTCAATCCCATGGGGTAACTATTGGAATTCATTTTTTCTTGCAGAAATCTTTGCTCCTTGAAAGCAGTTGCTCCTTTCCTGGCAAAGGATGTGCATGGAGACAAGCTTTCATGTACAACTAGAGTTGACTCTACGTATCACTCTTCCCTCTGCCACAAAAAAACAACAACCCACAACAACTTAACAGCTGACTAGACTGTTTTGTGGTTACACCTTCTTGTGTGAAAGCATGAAAAGCATGCTGCTACTTCACATGAGCAGGACAAATGCATCTCCAAATTTATGTCTACCATAATTCGGTTTAGAGCAAAATGCCTGACTATCATTCATCAAAGCTTTTTTGCAAGTTCTTCCATTCTGTCTTCGGAATTACATTCTTCATGCTAAATGTCCCCAGTAGAACTCCTAAGCTGACATTCTAAAGAGATTAGCTGTTTAATTTAATTTAATAATGAGCTCCTGAAGTCTCATAAAATACATGGCCCACTTATATATATTTATTTATTTTAAATATATACCTGCAGCGGGGATGTTGGAGCTTTCCATAATATATGAAAATGGGAATGGCAACTACCTCAGTTTACGTGCTTGTCCTTTCGAAGCAATCTGTTTAAAGTTACACTTTTAAGTTTCACTAATTCAGCGGAAGAAAATCATCCATGTGTTTTTCTTTTACACTTCATATGTGCAAGTGGCTGTGGGTGTGTGACACACAACATGACTTACCCAGGACTCCCTGGTCCATGTTAAGCATTTTATCCATTCTATCAGCCACAGCGGGTGGCGCTGTGGGTTAAACCACAGAGCCTAGGACTTGCCGATCAGAAGGTCAGCGGTTCGAATCCCTGCGACGGGGTGAGCTCCTGTTGCTCGGTCCCAGCTCCTGCCCACCTAGCAGTTCGAAAGCACGTCCAAGTGCAAGTAGATCAATAGGTACCGCTCTGGCGGGAAGGTAAACAGCGTTTCCGTGTGCTGCTCTGGTTCGCCAGAAGCGGCTTAGTCATGCTGGCCACATGACCCGGAAGCTGTACACCAGCTCCCTCGGCCTATAAAGTGAGATGAGCGCCGCAACCCCGGAGTTGGTCATGACTGAACCTAATGGTCAGGTGTCCCTTTATCTTAATCAGCCATTGGCAGTCATTTGTAATCCAGATGTTTTGGATTCACATCAGCCCCATCCAGCACAGCCAGCAATCAGAAATTATGGGAATTGTAGTCAAAACATCTGGAGAATACCAGATTGGCAATGGCTGTGCTGTACCACATGGACTGACTGTAGAAAATGTTGTGGATTACTAAGAAAGCAAGCTACAAATCAGAAAATTATCTCATTTGGCCTTTGCCACTAGGTGATTTTAGGAAAACCAATATCTCTTATCCTCCTCAATCTGTCTGTAATATGGGACCAAGCCTGTTGACTTATAGAGGGTTGTTGTCATAATCAGAAGAAAATCTATTTGAATTGTTTTAAGTTCAGGCAGTGACTGTTTTATGCACATCTGATATGCACAAGTGCATCACGCTGAACTCGGAAGTGGCCCGAAAACATCACAAAAAGGAGTGTAACGGGATGGGGTGGGGTGTAACCCCTGTGCAAATTGGTTGCTGTCTGTATATGGAAATGTGATAAAATTGCTAAGTATTCTTTTTATACTGTTACTCAGTGTAAAATATTCTGTATTTAAGCAAATCTAATTTGCCATCAAATCTAATGCACACCTCAATTTTCAAAACCTTGAAACCAGAAAAGTATTTGCTGATTCCATCAAATCTAATGCGCATCCTAATTTTCCTGATGTAATTTGGCCCCAAAAATGTGTGCATTATATTTGATTAAATACGGTAATAGAGGGACGTGGGTGGGGCTGTGGTGATACCCCTGAGCCTAGGGCTTGCTGATTGGCAGGTCGGTGGTTCGAATCTCCGCGACGGGGTGAGCGCCTGTTGTTCGGTTCCAGTTCCTGCCAACCTAGCAGTTCGAAAGCACATCAAAGTGCAAATAGATAAATAGGTACCGCTCCAGTGGAAAGGTAAACGGCATTTCTGTGCGCTGCTCTGGTTTCGCCAGAAGTGGCTTAGTCATGCTGGCCACATGACCCGGAAAAACTGCGGACAAACAGCTCCCTCGGCCAGTAAAGCGAGATGAGCGCCGCAACCCCAGAGTCGTCCGCGACTGGACTTAACTGTCAGGGGTCCTTTACCTTTAAATACGGTAATACTCTTCTGTTCGGGTTCTCATCTAAACCTGCTCAGGTGTCTATTGCTGTCACATTCCTGGGGTTGAATCTTTCTCTAAGTGGTTTATGAATGAAGGAACCTTTTTTTGCAGCTCACTCCTTGCACAACTCCCCACTTCTGATCTTTAAGGTATACACAGAAGAGGGAACTATGGTATGTCTCAGTCGTGTTTCCTCTGTGCATATCATTAGCATCCAAAGTGATTTCCTAGTATGCCCTGGCTTTTATTGCCTATATCCAGCATTCTTTCATCCTCATTTCATCTTTTTGGCATCAGCTGTGCTAGTCCTGCCCTGTCTCTTTGACCATCTGCTGTCTCAGGTGTGATTTTTCTTTTTCTATCAAGCGGTCTACTAGGAGGTGTCATTTTGCTGTATAGGAACGATTCTTCGATCGTAAACTTTCACCCCCAGTCTCCCTCTGGATTTGAGTGGTGGAACAGACTAAGGAAAGCAACATCAGCTAACAGGCTGTTTTGAGCTTTTGAAGACTGGTAATAGTTGTGTAGAGTTATTTGATTCAAAAGCAAAACAATTTAGCTGCATAAACATTCAGCTTAAGCCTTCTGATAGAAATATGATGGTCTTATGCAGCTGTGCGTTCCTCTTTCTCAGAGAATTATTATGTATTTAGTTGTCTATACTACAAATATGTATTTATGGCAAATCTATGAGTATAGAATAAGAATAAATCATTTTTTTTTCTTTGCTTGATTTTGGAGGCATAAGGAAAAAAAGGTGGATTAAATAGATTCCTTGAGAAGGAGAATACTTCAAATGTGAGCCAGTAGAAAGGCCAACACATTGATGGGAAATGAGTTCCTGTTAAGATGAAATCCAGTTCCATGCTGTATTAATTTGATCTGCAACATGATGAATGGAGACTAAAATAACTGAAGTTATGTCCTATTGAAATCAGTGGGACAAGTTAGTCATGTCCTAACTTGGCTTCACTAATTTCATGGAAGCCAAGTTCAATAGGACTAGACCAATGTTCTGTAGTCTTCTGAAGCAGTTGGTGAACTGACCACAGAATTTCCCTTACTTTTTTGCATTTAATGGAATGCTATCACTCCCTTCTAGAATCTCTGTGTCAACAGAAGTGGAGTCAGAATGAGGCCACCATGAAACAAGAGGAAGGTATCAGCATTTATGGAGAACCCCCAAAATGTGCAGATAAGTCTCATTTTTTAAGCAAAACAAAACAGATAACGTCCTGTCCTAAACAGAAAACAAACGCAAGCAGCCCAGTAAGGTCTGAGCAGGCCAGTGATCAATAGGAGGGAACTATGGAATGTTCTTTGACCTCTGGAAATAGGGGGAAAAAATGTGAAGGGAGAGTGAATTGGTTTCCTTGTGTTCTTACCATAACCAGGAGTACAGAGCTGGTTGACTGGAGACCTGAATAGCAGTACAGTGGTACCTCACAAGACAAATGCCTAGCAAGACGAAAAACTCGCAAGACGAAAGAGTTTTTCGTTTTTTGAGTTGCTTCGCAAGACGAATTTCCCTATGGGCTTGCTTCGCAAGACGAAAATGTCTTGCGAGTTTGTTTCCTTTCTCTTAAAACCGTTAACACCGTTAAAACCGTGCTTCGCAAGACGAAAAAATCGCAAGACGAAAAAACTCGCAGAACGAATTAATTTCGTCTTGCGAGGCACCACTGTATATATCTGTTGCACATTTTGTTATCTATCCCACTTAAAGAATTTGTCCCTTCGGCTAAATTTGCAAAGATGGACAATGTGCAGTGTATTTAACTGCAGAGCAAAGCATAGTTTTGAGTTTGAAACTTGACAGGCATGTTTGTTAGGAACAATTCACAGAACTGTTTTTGGAAGAAGTATTTTTTTTGGGGGGGGGGTACAACACCTTTGCAACTTAATTTCCAGCCTGCTGCACTTGCTATTAACATGACCTGGAAATTATGTGTCTTGTAAGATTTTGTGGATGTGATAAATAAGCTGGGCTTTCCTTGGAGAAGGGGAAGAAAAGATGAAACTGTCTTTTACAAACCATTCAAGCAATAAATTTGTGATTCTGTATGATATCTTCAAATGCCTAAAACATGATATAAACATGTACTATTATATGACAATCCTTGTATCCTGTAGACAATAATCAGAACAACGTTTGTTTTTGAGAGAGAGACACCAGTTTCCTTTGTAAACTGAGTGGCTCTAAGAGCTTATAAAAACGTGGCAAGTCTTGGCAACAAAATATAACACATCCATTTTTGTACATAGGGCGGATAAATGCAGCAGGCTAGTCTGTGCTATAAAACTAAAGGCGTTCTTTAAAGCATATAATTAAAAATAATATCACTACTCAAATGATATGTTTCTTTGTAATTTGGCTTAATTAAATGAAGGCAGGTTTTAGAACATGGAGGGTTTACAAGGAAGAAAGAGAAGATGGAGAAGAAGAAAGACAATAAAATATCTTGCTGTCTGAACAGCTGGACTTGAATCTTGGTTGCCTTCCAAACGTGTGGGTTGTTCTGAAGTAACATAACTTTTTATAGTTTCAAAGAAGTACAAATCCTGTGTACACTTTGGCCTCCCCACTGCAGAACCGATCAATAAGCCAAAATTCAATGTGACCTTTAATAAATGCTTTAGAAGCAGAATGCTTGCTTCCTGTTTGGTTTTGTTACCTAATATTCTGAATATGACCTGGCAAATGGAGTATAATGAATTGTGAAATTTCCTCCCAATGGAAAAAAAGTCCCATTCTTAGAACTGACTGAAGTGATATGTTCTTAACAGCCAAATTTAGAGGGCAACTTTATACCATCAGCAGAATGAAGGGGTTATGGTATTCCAGGACTGTAGCGCTTCAGGTTCAAGTACAGTGAAGCCAAATTTATAGTAAATAGAATAAGGATTGGTTGATATGCTATCTAAAGATTGTCAATCAGCCTCATGCTCACCCCCAAGAGTATTTGCATTCAGTGTGATGCTTGGTGGCAGGACTGACCCTCTGGAGCTCTTCATAGTCTGCTACCCAATTCACATTTCCCAAGCTGATGTGCTTTGTTGTTATTCTCAGTGGAAGGAAGACATGACAGGAACAGAACTGAGATGTTCAGAACTGCTTGAGGTGGCCTGTCTTGCTACAATTCTATCAGGAATGTGGTTCAGGCTGCTTGAAATACTCATTTGTCCCCTAAACCCATCTTACAATGACTCACAAATGAAAAGTATATAGGGTTTTTCTTCTTCTTCTTCATGTCAGACAATATGGTAACCACCATGTAAATGGAAGCATGAAGCTGCAGAGTGTAAATGATTTGTGCTTGGATCCTGTTGTGTATTCAGTGATCTGTACTTGCCCGAGCTTGCGTCTGGACTAAGGATTCTTAGCCCCTGTGTTCTGATTCAATACATGATATCCAATCACACAACATTTCAGGATTTGGGCCTCTGCCATTGGCCCTTAAACTCTGAGTTATGATTTGCAGCTTGGAAGTTTAGATAGCCAATCAAGTTGGGAGTGGCCCAGGCCTTCAGAAATGTATATAAGCGGTTGCCCCTGTTGTCCAGTTCTGTTCGTTCAATAAGGGTTCTTGCTGTTATCACTGTGTCTTGCCTTGTGGGAACCCACCTACACTTCAGATCCCAAGATGTTTTTCCTCCCAGAGCTACTGGAAGAGTTCAGTGTGGGATAATAACACAGGCCAGTGGACCATCCAATTCAGCATTCTGTTTTCACAGTGGCCAACCAGATGCCTGTGGAAATTCCTCAAGCAGAACCTGAGTGAAGAAACACTCTGTCTTCCTGTGGTTTCCAGCAACCAATATTCCGAAGCATACTGTCTCTGATGGAGGAGGTAGAACAAACCAACAGGATTAATAGCGATTGATAGCATCATCCTCCATGAATTTACCAGTTCCCTTTTAAAGCCATCGAAGCTGGGGGTGTGGATGTTGCTAGGGCTGTTGGTAACTTTCATCTGACATATTATTCCAGGGGATGTGAGGCTCAGAAATCTGTGCTGACATCTTGTTACTCTCTGACACTTAGCCAAGAACATGGTGTCTAATGGATTCTGAAAAAGTGTCAAAACTAGATCATATCTTCCAGCTCTCAGTTTCCTTAGAATAAACCCTTTTATAATAGTCACCTGTCATCCACAGCAGTGTTAATAGTTTTACTTGTGCATTTATTTTTGTAAGTTACATCCAGTCACTAACACAGATATGGGTACAGCTCTATATGTGTAGACACACATACAATATATAGTATAAATAATATAACTTGGTTCAGTTGCAACACGAATAAAAAAAATGAATATACAGTATCTCCACAATTAAATGTGCTTCATGGAAAGACTCAAAGAGTTTCTGGGTTGAAGGGGGGAAAGGCGGCGGGGGGGGGGGGGAGTCTCACATTGGAGCCACATTCTCATATGACATCAGTTTATTCAGCAACAAAGGGAGTGAGGATATTTATTTATATGAATTAAAATATATCTGAGCCTGGCAAAATTAGGATTTCCAGCTCTCCACCTTTAAATGTGTGCAGAGTAAGGCCAAGGCCTGGAAAAAATCCAATATGGAGGTTGGTTGGCCGAAATATGGGGAAATCATAGAAAAAGTTGGAGAAAATTGGAGGCTGCAGAGTTATGAAAAATTAAAGAATAAGGTGCAAAATTGGTTCCATTATGCTCAATTACAAGAGGTTTTTAAGTTGGATAAAAAAACAGGCTTCCAGGTGGAAAAATCGAAACTAGAGACAGAATTGTTAGAACCAAAGACTAAAGTACTTTCGAGAATGTATAATTTGCTGCTTAAATGGAACACTCAGGATGAGACAGTCAAATCAGCAATGATAAAATGGGCTCAGGATATTGGGTACAACATTATGTTTGAAGACTGGGAAAGGTTATGGACCACTGGTATGAAATTCACGGCATGTAATGCCTTGAAAGAGAATATTATGAAAATGATATATAGGTGGTACATGACCCCAGTCAAGCTTGCTAAGATATATCATTTGTCTGATAATAAATGTTGGAAATGTAAGGAGGCTGAAGGGACATTCTTTCACCTCTGGTGGACTTGCCCAAAAGTGAAGGTCTTCTGGGAAATGATACATAATGAGTTAAAAAAGGTGTTTAAATACACCTTTCCTAAGAAACCAGAGGCCTTTCTCCTGGGCATTGTCGGCCAGAAGGTGTTAAAGAAGGACAGAACTTTTTATATGTATGCTACAACAGCAGCAAGAATACTAATTGCAAAATACTGGAAGACACAAGATTTGCCCACACTGGAAGAGTGGCAGACGCAGTTGATGGACTATATGGAATTGGCCGGAATGACTGGCAGAATCCGAGATTTGGGAGAAGAAACAATGGAAGAGGATTGGAAAAAATTCAAAGACTATCTACAAAAATGTTATAAGTTACATGAATGTTAAGAGTTTGCATGACTTAGAAAATTTAGCTTCAGCAATAAGATTCGGTGATATGGAAACTAAGTTATAATTATGAAAGGACTAATGTTTAAAGTAACATCATATTTATTTTAAGGCAAAGTAATCAGATAATAAGTATTTTAAACATAAAGTATAATTGTTTGAAAGTACAAAGGAATGCATGAAACAAGGTAATAATTTGCTGATATCTTTATTGTAAAGAATGCAGGGTGAGGGTGATGTGGGGAAGTCCAGTTGGTTATAAGAAAACACTCTGGAAAGATGGTTTTCTTTTGTCTTTCTTTCTTTTTTTTCTTCTTATTCTTTTCTACTACTGTTATTTTCTTATGCTGATTGTACACTTGTATCTGAAAAAAGCAATAAAATTTTTTATAAAAAAAATAAATAAATGTGTGCAGAGTAAAGTGAAGACGTTCCTTTTGCTGGAAAAAGAAATCTGCTGAATCGTTGTTGCTCTTGCAGCTGCTAACTGCAAAAGAGCCTGTCATTGGAAGGGTGTGCGTGTGCTAACCCTTAATTTTGTTTGGCTGTGTGATAATGATACTTATGTCATAGCTGCGCTTACAAAATGCTAATAATCACTTTGCTAGTAGGGTAACGTAAGGAACCCCACTGGAAATGTTGTCATGTCTCTGTATTCTGTAATCAAATGGCAGCAGCTGCTGCTTTTCCTCTGTGAAATATGGATTTCAGCTTACCCTGTGATCTTTTGCATCTCATGCCCTGCATTGCAATAGTAAGCAAAAGCATCTTATGACCCAGAAGAGGAATGCTAGTATACTAAAGTCTTTAGTACGGCAAGATATTTAGCAATCAATACCTTCTGCTTAGCCTGTTAACACAGCTAAGTGTTATTCTTGGGCATGGGACAGTTGGTATTCTCCACTCAGTAATGTCTTCCTGTTCAGATGGTTACATAACACTTTCCTTCTTTTCAAGTGGAACATTCAACTGGACCAGTTGTCAGGGGGAAAATACATATGCTGTGAAAAATTAAGCGAAACCGCTTTACGTCAATGCTGTCCTGACCATCTGGTCAGAAACCGACTGCATCCTGAAATCTCACTGAAGGCCACCACTCTGGCATGTGCCCTCTGAGTTTCTCCTCTAATATGGAACAAAACTGCAGACACATTCAAACTCTCTCTGCCCCTGCAACCCATAGAAAAAGGCAGCATGTTTATTTCATCAAATGAAACAGGAGCTTTTTGAAGGTGCTTGTCTTCTGAATGTGTTTCTTAAGAAAGGGAATAAAATGTAAAACTGCTGTTGATGTAAAACAGAAGTCGGGTCTCGTCTCCAAAAAGGTAGCACTCTAACATTTCTTCCTTTTAACAGTAATTGCTGTTGTCGCTGTTTTCTTTTCTTTCTTTCTTTAAAAAAATGCATGCATGAGGGCTCTCAAGATCAGCTTGGAATAGCTTAGATGTGAAATGACTTGGAGTCGCTTAGAAGGGCATGTCTCTGATTGCACAAACAATGCTTTCAAGCAGCTAATTGAATTTTAGCACTGTACAAATGTACGCTTTTATATAAAAGCCTGAACACATTTTTATCTTACAGCTCCATGTGCTTTTGTACATGTCTGAATGGTAATCATTCTCTTCTAGGAAAAAAAAAATGTATTTGCATTAATACACAAAGAGCAGAACATTGTATTCTGCTGATATAAACAATAGTATATCTGTGTATAGCATATTATTAACCGGCTCACAATTCAATGAAAATTAACCACTTTTTTAGGTCCTTTGTTTTCATTGAGAGAGATTTAAACATGCGCCTGTCTGGACTTGCACACTGAAGTGCTTTCATGTGCTTGCATTATACCCTACAGCTGCAATCCTAGTAACATAGGAAGCTAGCTGCCTTAGGGGGAAATTCCATGGCAAGATCTGTGAGCAGCTTAGTGGATCTCTGGCTCAGCCAGGCTCAGCCAGCATTGAGTCTCCTCCATGGGCTCAGCTAATCACACACTGAATCAACTTGTTCTTCCTGGCTCATCTGTGCCTCAGCCAGCTAAGACAAATCTGGCTAAGCTGAGGCTGTTGTAAGCACCCCCCCCCAAAAAAAAAGGGCATAGTGGGTATGTGGGGGTGTGCAGGATCAGAGAAGGGATACTTGGTTTTCCTGCTATCATTGAGATAAGTCAATGGTAAGGAAATTCATTCTGTGTTTGGGCCCTGAAAATGGTCTTGATACTTCAGCTGGTGGAGAGGACAGTGCTCCAAAATTGAGAGCACTGCACTGGTTGTCACTGAGCTACCAGGTCGAAGCATTTAACTTGAAAAACAATGAAGAAAATAACATAAAAACATTTTTTAAAAAACATTATATAACTATAGCATAAGGTAAAGGTAAAGGTACCCCTGCCCGTATGGGCCAGTCTTGCCAGACTCTAGGGTTGTGCGCTCATCTCACTTTATAGGCCGGGAGCCAGCGCTGTCCGCAGACACTTCCGGGTCACGTGGCCAGCGTGACAAGCTGCATCTGGCGAGCCAGCGCAGCACACGGAACGCCGTTTACCTTCCCGCTGGTAAGCGGTCCCTATTTATCTACTTGCACCCGGAGGTGCTTTCGAACTGCTAGGTTGGCAGGCACTGGGACCGGACGACGGGAGCGCACCCCGCCGTGGGGATTCGAACCGCTGACCATGTGATTGGCAAGTCCTAGGCGCTGAGGTTTTACCCACAGCGCCACCCGCGTCCCATAACTATAGCATACACCACTCCTATTCTCTGTGTGATTTATGTTCCTGACCTTGGGAGAACATGCAAATTGTGGCAATCTCCACTGCCATTTTCAACTGACTTCATTGACATCCCTACTCATTGTGAGGTTTTCAATTATCTCCCAGTGCCTGCAAAGTTTTTTGTTTACCCATAGTGAGACTCTAACAGCCCATGAGAAAACCTAAAAAGGTAAAGGGGCCCCTGACCATTAGGTCCAGTCGTGACCGACTCTGGGGTTGCGGCGCTCATCTCACTTTATTGGCTGAGGGAGGACAGCGGACTAAGACGCTTCTGGCGAACCAGAGCAGCACATGGAAATGCCGTTTACCTTCCCGCCGGAGCGGTACCTATTTATCTACTTGCACTTTGACGTGCTTTCGAACTGCTAGGTTGGCAGGAGCAGGAACCGAGCAACGGAAGCTCACCCTGTCATGGGGATTCGAACCGCCGACCTTCTGATCGGCAAGTCCTAGGCTCTGTGGTTTAACCCACAGCGCCACCTGCGTCCCCATGAGAAAACCTACATTGTTATTATTTCAGTTTCCCAGCTAAATGGAAATGCTGATTTGTGTTTTTTAAAAACCCGTCTGCTCCTTTGATATGCTTGTGTCCATTGCTCTTTAATTTTCTAAAACTTCACACCTGAGTCACTGAAAACCATCCTAACCTTGCTTTGATCAGTTTTGTGCTAAAGAACATTCTTTATTTATTCATTTATTTCCAAAATCAGATTGCAATCTCCCCAACAGAAGTTGCTCTAATGAAAGGTCTCATCTTCGTACCCTATTCCAACACAGGTGAGAAACTTAAGGAGCTACCTGTAAAATGGATAGAAATAGCAGGTGCTGCACAGAAGGCAGAAGTTATTAATTGAGTTTTTGTTCTGTATACCAGCTGGAAATGTTTGTGCTGGATGAAAAAAAGGGATAATATTTTCAGAAGGAGAAGAAAAAGGGGATTTCCATCTGAATCAATGGGTGATAAAACATGGGTGTATTATTTCTGCAAGCTCATTTCAACTGGTACAGGACAACCTAACCATAAAGGGTTAAATAAGCAGCCATGGAAAACTGTCTGTAAACAAATTGCTAATGCTAGTTTCAGAGGTGGTGACTCAGGCTTTCCTTGTTAAAGCTGAGGATGGTTTTAAACAGCTGACATCTGTTTCCTTCAATATTTATGATGAAAGGGGAGCTACTCAGATACGTTGACAGTGGCACATAATCTCTCAGAAGATGTAGGATACCAGCATTGTGCCAGCTTGAGGTAGCAGGAAAGCATTGTTTCTTAATGAAACAAATGGTAAACAGAAGGCAAAGCGGCCTTTTTCGAAGGAGACAGCACCTGTTATTTCCAGATAAGAGGGACGCCCCTGTTGTTTTTCCCCATCACAGGTAGTTAAAAATGCATTTGGAAGCGCAGTAACAGGTGTGATCGGGATGCAATTGCAAAATCATATTGTGCCCCACAGGCAAAGTAAGCCTGGATTATTACCAAAGATTTTGCTTATTTACAAAAAAAAATAAAAAAAAAAATTAAAAAACAAGTGTAAGGGGGCAGGCGGAGGAAAGAATCATAAATGTGTTGTGGACAAATGCAGAAGTGCACAAGCGCAGAAAAGATATGTCGGCTGTGGCTGCATTACACGACAGTTTATAAGAGAGCCAATGTTTTTAGCTCCCGTAGCTATCACAGTCTGCTCTAATCCGCATGCATGATCCCTTCTGTCAGAGAGCCACAAAGACAAACATGTAGTCTAGGTCAATAGTGGATTGTGGGGTGGGGTGCCACAGCTCACCATACCTCTGGTTGGTTGTGTCATTGTGTCTTGCCAGGAGGGGCAAGGTTGGCACAGTGTGTTTGCATGACAATCATCCCATTGCCAACATACCTCTCCCTCTCTACCTCCCAGTAAGCAGCAGTAATGTAGGCAACCAGACAAGCCTGCAGAGCCATCACCTACTGGTCTAGTTAGTTGCTGAGCTTTCCCCCCTCCCCCCAAAAAATCTCTGACATAGGCTACCATTTCAGCAATTTCCACTTGGACACTGTTTACAAGGCCCATATGGCCATAAACTGACCTATGACTAACCCTATTCTAGTTACAATTTCAGCATGTTCTTTTATTTATTTATTTTCCAAATCCTTTATTATTTTATTCACATAATATACATTCTTTACAACAAACAACTCCAAAATAAAATCATACGTAACAAAACCATAAGTCTCATGTTTTCATTTACACTGATCTCCCCGATACCTTTACTTGATATTTCTTGCTGCTTTCTGCTTTCCTTCTAGAATCTTTATAAATATATACATATATAAATAATAAATAAATAAATAAATAAAAATTTAAATCTCTTAAATCCTATACCTCCCTCCCCCACAGCCCAGTACTTCCCTCCACCTGTGTGTGATCTTCTTTACCTACTATTATTTTTGTTATTGTTACATTTTTAACTTTATTTGTTATTCCATCCTTAATATATTATTTCAGCATGTTCTTTTAAATATGTTTAACCCATTTTCAGGATGAAAAGATTGCAGCAGCAAGCCTGCATAAATTGCTACTCAATGAACCGAACTCCGTCAATCACACTTGTATTGATTTGTTGGTTTATGTGGCACTTGTGAAAATCCAAGTGTTGTTGCTTTGTATGACGTTTGACAGTCTTTTTGCCGGGAGTCAGCAAAAACAGGATATTTATGAAGCTGCTAGCAGCCTGCCACCAGGAGTGTGGGGTGAAAAAACTTTGTGATAGGTGTCAAATTGTGAATATACTCCTTGGGCCATTTTTACAAAGTGGCTTTCAATTTCACAAGACAACTCGCATATGATTTCTTTATGTATGTATGAATTTCTTTATACAAACCGTGCCATCAGTGTGCAGAATTGAAGACAACTGGCCCCTGCTTGATGGAGCTTACAACCTAGAATGCAGTATAGAGGAAACAAACAAACAAATCAGTTTTGAATTAAGCTCAGAAACCCAGTGATCCTGCAAAGGGCACCCACAATGTAAAGTGTGAGTGCTTGTTCCCTCCAGAGGCAGTAGGGCATCACATCCTTGTGCAAGCAAACTGCCTACTGATAGCACCTCCATCTTATCAGGATTCAGTTTAAATTTATCGAACATCATGCAGTCTATTATTGCTTCCAAGCACCACTTCTGACTCAGCTGGAAAAGGCAGATGGACCTGGATGTCATCAGCATATTGGTGACACCCAACATCAGCATCAGATGGTCTCATTCAGTGGCTACAAATAAAGCTGAACAACATGGGGGACAGAATTGGTTCTTGGGGGAACTCCGAAAACAAAAGGCCACAGGGCAAAAGTAGTGTTGTCCAATAGCATCTTTTGACGTCAGCTCTCCAGATATGAGCAGAACCACTGAAAAACAGTGTGTCCAACCCCCAACCCAGAGAATATCTTTAGGAGCTAAGCCGCATCAAACGTTTCCAAGGAATGAAATATAATCAACAGTTACCCAACAGAGCTGATGTGTGATGTGGAGAAGCCCAAAAGCTATTTTTCAGTGCTCCTTTGAACTAAATAGGGCACTAGTAACTACAAATCAGTGAACTGAAACCTCATCTCATGGTAAAGGATGATTGAGAGAAATGAAACCATAAATTGTATTGCAGAAGCTGTGCACCAAGCAGGGGTTAGAAGTCAAGAGACAGGTGGAATATTTAGCTTTCAATGCAAATACATCATTTTTGGTTTAGGAAAGGTATTGGATAGGCGAAGGGCTTTCCCCCCCCCAGATGGAATTTTCCGGAACTCAGTTCCAGCACCTCTCAAGTGGGCACCATAGTCACAGTGTTCACCTCTTTTTCTAGAAAAATAACACTGCATACAAATACAAAAGTGTAATCACTACCTGTGGACAATGAGGCAAAACTTGATTCTCTAACTGCATAAAATGATATGCAAGCGCATATTTATGCAATTTATAACCAAGTCTTGGAAAATAAACATCCTCCATCAAATGCTCTCCAAATATAATTTCCATATTAATTATGTTTTCTTTTTCACATAATGGATTCAGATATGCTGAATATTTAAACAGGCTGAAAATTAGTCAATTTTGCTAAAACATCAATAATGCACTTCAGGTTGTGTGTTACATTTTCATATATTAATTGCACCTACTGATTGCCAAGTACAGTCCAGCAGGTTGGCAGAGTTGGGAGGTTGTAAAATAGGTCTGCGCTATCGCTTTGTCCTCTGTTGATACTCAGAGTCTTTGACCACATGGCGAACAGAAACAATTAGCTAGCAGGACAAGATATAAAAATGATGGGAGGAAAAACGATAGGATATGCTTTCTAAACAATAAGCACACTTGAAATGCTTGAAAGCATATAAGAGAAAGTGATGTTAGTGAATGTTATTTCAAGATAACAGTCTGGAAGATAATCCCTTTTGCCACTGAATAATTTCCAGTTCGCTCCATCCTTGCATGGGGAAATAATAAGTTTTGAATTACAGCACCAGACGGTGAACTGGGACTTGTTCCCTGGGTTACAGCTGAGTAAGCTCAAACGTTATATCAAATGCTCAGGATCAAAACAGAGCCTAATTCATCAAGTGATACATTACTGCAGTCCATCGCCAACCACCTGTACTATGGGTCCACATTTAGGCATGGTCTTCCCAGTGGTCTGGTGCTCCACTACCACCATCACTCACTAGTTGACGCAGATCCTCCTAGTGTCACTATTTCCCAGGGACAGTCCCGGATTTATAGAAGCCATCCTGGTTTATGATTTGATCCTAGGGTGTCCCACTTTTCCTTAGGATGCCCCTATTTGCATCGGAGCAATGTTGGAGGGTATGGTAGGACATCCCTATTTTCATCAGAGAGACGTTGGAGGGTACAGAGATATACGACCCCTGAGCCAAGGAGAAAAGTAACTATACAACTTTTAGAAAACAGCTGAAGGGAGCCCTGTATAGGGAATATTTTTGATGTTTACTGTTATATGTTGGAAGCCACCCAGAGTGGCTGAGGTAACCCAGTCAGATGGATTGGGTTGTTGATGTTGTTATCATTATTATTATTGGAAAAAGACATCCCTATTTTCATCAGAGAAATGTTGGAGGGTACATTTCATATTTGATGTTGTATTGTGTTTTTAATATTCTGTTGGGAGCCGCCCAGAGTGACTGTGGAGGCCTAGCCAGATGGACGGGGTATAAGTAATATATTATTATTATTATTATTATTATTATTATTATTATCACTACCCGAAGGAGTCTCAAAGTGGCTAACATTCTCCTTTCCCTTCCTCCCCCACAACAAACACTCTGTGAGGTGAGTGGGGCTGAGAGGCTTCAGAGAAGTGTGACTAGCCCAAGGTTACCCAGCAGCTGCATGTGGAGGAGCGGAGACATGAACCTGGTTCACCAGATTACAAGACCACCGCTCTTAATCACTACACCACACTGGCTCTCTCAACTCTCTTAGAGTTAGAAAAGGTTCAGAAAAGGACAACCATTGTGACCAAGGGGGTGGAGCAGCTGCAATCATCATGCAGTTTCCCTCCCACTGCAGAGCATCTAGAAAATCTACCTCTGCCCAGACATTATGATGTGTCCTTTGTTCCCACTCCTTTGGTGATTGTCATTGCCAGGGGCGGAAAATGGAAAATACTGCAAAACCAGGAGATGGGTAAATTGTTGTTGATGTAGTTGATGGAGAGAAAACTAGGCGCACAACTACCATTTTCAGCACAAACCACACATTTAGCAAGGTGTCTAGTTGTGCGGATTGAAATGAGTCACAGCCTGAGCCTAAACATGTTTACTTGGGCAAATTCCCAATGAGGTCAATGTCAATTTGCTTTGTTAAATGTGCATACATTTACATGAATTTGACACCCATGAATTCTTCTTACTTGATTGATTAATAGTTTTTCATTATGGACCTCATAGGTCCATATTTATTTAGGTAAATAAGGGCCTGAAATGACAAATTTTGATCGTTAGCATTCATTAGATAGCCAGTCTGGGAACAGGTAAATATACCAAATGTTGGTTTAAATGAGAGACCCTTTATGCTGTGCCGACAGCTGTCAACCTTGAGCTATCTAACATGCTAGTATAATAATAATAATAATAATAATAATAATAATAATAATAATTTATTTGTACCCCGCCCATCTGGCTGGGTTTCCCCAGCCACTCTGGGCGGCTTCCAACAAAGACCAAAAATACACTAAAATGTCACACATTAAAAACTTCCCTGAACAGTACCATCTTTGCATCTTACAACTGCTTTTCCAGTTAATACTATGCTGTAACAAATGATTTCCAGAAAGACTCATTTCAAATATTTGAAGGAAAGGACCTGCCATTTACCTAGAATTACACTGACGTGGGCCAACACAGAGGCGAGGGAATGGGTTGAATTTGAATTGCAAACCGTATAACAGAGTTGAAGCTTAGATAATTGGCTTCTTTCTCGGGAAAGTTCAACACACAAATACAAAGGCCTAATCAACCACATATTGTAATATATATCTTAGTATCTATAAAAGATGCTGTCCTATGTTTACTGTTGCCCATAAGTATTGAAAGGAAGCCAGTATAACTTTCAGTAAGAAGACTTCAATTAAGAGCTGTGTTTAGCAGATGGCTAAATGACACTAAACTGCAAATTGGTCACATTATTCAGAACGCAATGATTTCTATAGAACACAAATTGAATTTTTTCCAGGAGGAGAGAGGCTGCTACCACAGCAAAAAAGGAATCAACATGTAATAACAGAGTCCCATACATTGAGTGGACAGTACACCATGAGAACCAAGTCACCATGGTTCTGTTTTCTATTTGTTATTGTTCTCAAAAAAACAACAACAAATAATTAATACAGTATGCTAGACTATCTAGTGATTCGTTTGTCTGTTTGTCCATTGTTCTTTTTCTGAATGTTAAGAGACACAATGTGTGATATCATCACTAAACTTAGCAGGAGTATTCCTGAGGTGGAGGTGGTGCTCTTGGTCAATGTTTCAATGCTAGCCACCATTTTGAATCAAGATGGAAGACGAAACCGTGACTTTGGTGAGACCTGACCTGTTGTTTTTTGCATAAGTTCAGGTGCTTCTCATGATACTGTTGCCAAATTCAGCCACTGTGAGAACAGGATTTTGAACTAGCTGGGACATGGGCCTGATCCAGTGGGCTCTTCTTATGTTCATGTCAGGCATGGCATACATGACAGATTATTTTTCTCTCCCTAGTTGCTGGTTCTTACCACAACACAATGCCTATAAGCCTCTGTCTGTGAAGATCACGGTGTCCCAACCTATCAATCCATTAAGTTTTGCTCAATGCAAACTTCTCCTTAGGCCACCTCTCTCTTTCTATAAACCTGGGGCATAGGCTTGTAAATGTGAGGAAAATGCAGGCATTTCCTTTTCAGACATTACAGAAAATGGGTAAAAGGAGGAAGGGCAACTTCCCTGCCCTTCCTGTTTTGGTATTAGTTTATAACATCCTCAGGAATTATATGAAGTTGTACCACTTTTGTATCACTGCATGAATCTTCAGAAAGAACTCAATTTAGGTAAAAGCTATCTAGCTAATGTGATTTGTAGTTCTAGTTTAAAAAAACCATTCACCACAGCATTTTTTTTTTTTTTTTAATCTTATCACCTTCATGGTGTTTCAAAGGGAATATCATTTTGGAGAAATAAGTTTGCTTTTCACTGGTCAGCTATGGGAAATAAATTGGGCTCTTCAGATCTGGAGATCAATCAGTTCAGCTGTTCACAGTCCAGATCACTCCTAGAGAACCAAATACACATTGAAACCTGTGTGTGATAAGTTTGATTATGTGTGTGATAAGTGACTATTCGGTTTGGATCTGAGGCCTATTTAATCTCATTTGTAAGGTTTAAGAACGTAAACAAGTTGAAATAGTGAGCCAATAGTTGGTCTGTTTTGGGGTGGAGAAATGTAGGACTCCATAATTTGAATGAGACACTAGGTAATGACATAAATGACATAAATGTCTACACTTCTGATTTGCCTCATATATAAAATGATAGTCCATATTTATATCCATAGAAATCCAACCTATTTAGTACTTGAGACAGTGTGAATCATCTCACTAGCAGAACCTTCTTAGAGACTTTCCATTCATCTGTACTGATAACTGAACATGGTTTTTATAGAATATAGTCCTATGTCATGTGTGACCTCTAACCAGTCAAAAAAGCATGTGATAATTTTGAATCTGGGGACACTGGAAGCTACCTTATACTGGGGGTGAACACAGAAGTGACATTATTGCGCTAGCTTTCCCGATTTTAATGCTAGCACTTTTATCCCAGATTCTATCATTCCTTTTACACAGCTTACCTGTTGCATTCTGGAATCGTGGTTTTTTGTACCACCACGTCCCACTAAATTTTAAGCGATGGAAAAAACTGTATGCTGGAATACAACCCCAAATATCACCACACAAAACTACAATGCAAAACTCTTGTGGGTTTTCTAGTTTAATGGAGTTCTGCAAACAGACTTTTTGTGAAAGATAACATAAACCATGGGAATTTTCAGGTAGGAAAACATTGGAAAAATTGAATAAACATTTGTCTGAATTCAACCTCAGTCAGACTATTCGTCCATCTAGCACAGTCATTTCTACTCTGACTGCCAGTGGCTCTTGAGGATTCCAGGCTGAGTACATTCAGTCTGTCCTCAAAATGGAGGGTGATCTAGTTCAACATCCTGTAATGCAGGAATCTCAACATACAGTCTCCCATCCAATTTGAAACCAGCCCAGACCCTGCTTAGCTTTGCAAATGTGCTAGCAGTTTTACCGCTTCACCACTATTGTAATGAAGGTACCTGACCTCAGGAATCCTAGATCCAAACCCACCCTTTTGGTTTAAGGGAAATCCAGTTTGCTACTGTGTGCTGCACTGCATCGATCCATCAGCAGGTGCCTGGCTTCAATGCACACTTGATGTCCTTTTGAATCTGACTGTTTAAGCTCTTAAAAGTTCCAGCTAATGAGGCACTAAACATTTAGGCACTGAAGCAATGAATGTGTAACTCTGTTAGCCCATTAACAACTGCACACGGCTTCTCCCCGTGGGAATGTGATTTGCACAGTTTGAAACAGACCCTCAGCCTCCCATGGAACAGAGTATTATCCCTAAAGTCCTAAGTGGAGGGTTTACTTACTGGATTAAAAAAGGTATCAGGGTGCATGCATATATTTTCAGCCGTGTGTGTTGCAAAGAATCTCATTTCCAGTACTGGTTTGATATGCTTTCTGCCTGCCTGTAAGGAAGGATAAAACTGATAGGAATGGTATTCCCATCCCTCACTTGTAGTCCGAAGTGGTACAATCCAGCAGTTTTGCTCTGTTTAATTCTGCTGATAGTATAGAAGTAATTCTGCCGTGGCCACATAAGTCCATCCTGTTTCAATTTATTTTATCCCCCGACATTCAGTCATAATTCTGTCATGCCCTGCTTTGCGCAGATTTTTTTTTTAAAGAACACACATTTAAATTGTACATATTATTATATGCATTCTTTCAAATTCATTTTCCCCTTGTAAGATATGTATTTTGCATACATTTTTACGATGAAATAGTATTTTTGTACATGCTTTTTGTGCACCAAGGCTGTTTCACAAAATCTGCAGAAGTTTGTTGTTGTTGTTTTCCAATCCACAAGCAAATTTAGGATTGTCCAATTGGGTTTCTCCATCCCTAGGATCGTGTTGCTGACATTTACTTCAATGTGCTCTGTCTAAGAGTTTTTATACTTTTTAATTATCTTATTCATTTTATGTAGATACTGATTTAAATGATCTCATAAGCTCCCTTGGAGCACATCTGATCAGAACGAGGGGTAGATGCCTTTTAAATACATAAACAAATAGCCTTCATCCCCAGAAGAATATAAAGTCAGCAGCATTATAGAGTACAAGTCATAAATGCCTGCTTATAACCCAGACAGAAAATGTAGTCCCATTTTTTTATATAAGTACGGAAGAACAGTTTCTTTTATCACCATGAAACAGAATATAGATGGCAAGTATATAACCTCCAACAAGTTATTTAAAAGTATGCAACTGCTAAGAAATATCATTCTCATATCTATATATCTATATCTATATATATATAGATAGATAGATAGATAGATAGATATCTCCTATCATTGAGCAAGATAATCATTCATGGGTCACCGTACAGAGGAACTATTCTAAATGCTGCCTTATGTAAATTGATTTTCAAACATCTTTGGAGAAATTCATTTTTAAAGTGCAGGATATTGAGTTATTTGAAAATATCAGCTCATTTGGTTGTGAACTATTTTCTTCCCCCATTTGTGCACAAAGGCATAGATGTCTACTTCAAATATTTAAAATGCCTTGGTTCTGTCCAGTGATTCTTTCATGTGAAAGAAACACAGAACAAGCACATTACGGAACTGGTTGATCGTCTTTCTCTTGGGATGAATGACTGTCCATATTTTAGCTATGTTTGTACTAGCTTCTACGCCTACTTATGCTTCTCAGTGATTTTCAGCTTTTTCTAATCTGAGCCTGTCAGAAAAATTTTACCCAGTCTGCTTTGGAAAGGTCACAGGTTCAATCTAGACACTTCATAGTTGACTTAATATTTTGATCATTTCAAAACCAAGAGGTTGTCAAGTTCAGGCCCATCACCAAGAGAACCAGAGAAACTATATTTTCATTTTTGTGTCATCTTCTCTCTACCCTCAAAAAGAAATAAGATTTCTTCTGAGTATTCTTTCTCAGCTTTTCTTGGGGCTTATGAATGTGGTCATCTTTACACTGACCATGAAATGAGAAATTCTTATTACACATTCCTTCAAAAGTGCAATGTTGTGCTCATATAGAGATGCCGTTTATGCAAAAATATTTACTCACAGAAATAGGTGGCATTTAGTTACTCATTTTTAACTGGAAAAAAATCACATTCTTGTATATCTGGGTGTTTCCAAACACAGGTTTAATATTTTAAATGAATTGTTGAGATACTGGAAATGGGTCACAAGCAACAGTTTTTTGTTTTGTTTTTTTGTTTGCTTCTTAAATTTCCTCTAGAAGGAATAAATCTGGATTAAACTGGGTGGAAGTGTGAGCTGCCATTTTGATGATAGTTATGACGTGTGGATACTACAAAAAGCTTGCATGCATATGGAAGACTGATTCTACAATAAACACTTAGCCTGAAAGCACACTTTGGCGCTTCTGCAGTGTACATTTAAAGCAGTATCATACAACCATGTTTGTATGATTCAAACAACCATGTTTTCCCAAAGAATCCTGGGAAACATAAATTGTTAAGAGTTCTGAAAGCTTTTAGGTAAAATTAAAGGGACCCCTGACCATTAGGTCCAGTCGTAGCCGACTCTGGGGTTGTGGCGCTCATCTCGCTTTGTTGGCCGAGGGAGCCGGCGTACAGCTTCCGGGTCATGTGGCCAGCATGACTAAGCCGCTTCTGGCGAACCAGAGCAGCGCACGGAAATGCCGTTTACCTTCCTGCCAGAGCGATACCTATTTAAATATTTGCACTTTGACATGCTTTCGAACTGCTAGGTTGGCAGGAGCAGGGACCGAGCAACGGGAGCTCACCACGTCGCAGGGATTCGAATTGCTGACCTTCTGATCGGCAAGTCCTAGGCTCCGTGGTTTAACCCACAGCGCCACACGCTATTAGGAGAGCCCAATTTTCACCGTAGTAGTAGAGTTCCCAAGGGAGTTCAACATTCTCTCTTTATCGTGAACAGGGAATAGGGGACGCCTCACAACTCTTAGTACAAGCAATCCTCCATTTGCGCTCCTTCAATATGTGCGTGATTGTGTATACGTGCATCATGCTGAACCTGGAAGTGACAAAAATGGGATGTTTGCAGGCTTTTTCAATAGGTTTCAATTCTGCACAATTTCACTAATGTGTGCAGTGCCTTGGGACATAACCCCTGCATAAATTGGGGGGGGGGGTACTCCCTTAACAAACTGCGGTTCTCAGAAATCTTTGGGGAAAGCCAGAACAATTTAAAGTGCTGCTTTAAATATACAGTGCAGATTGTATCTTTGTTTCACCCACATAGCTCCGCTGCTTCCTCAACTTGACTATTTAATGTGATCTCGCACTATCAACTCCAGAGCAAAACTATCAGCCAGAATCTTCTCAAAGCAACAACATCATGAAATAGTACTTGACTGGTTAATCGGCACATGCTGCAACGAGCTCATATGCAAACCCCCAGTATTTTCAGATCTTGCCAAATATAAGAGAGGTGTACGTACACTCCTGCCTCGGTGCCAAGACAAATTTTATGCTGGACGATGGAGGGGTGATTGGGATGGTCAGCACTCTCCTCCTTCAGTTGTTTACTGTTAAAATAATGCTGAAGAGGTCTTGAAATTGAGGAAAGAAGGGTCAATAAACTAGGATTTCCCAATGGGTATGGCTGAAGCTAGTGAAGGGGACACACACATGCACAAACAAATATTCTGCTTCAAGGAATATGTCCTGCTGTGGGGCGAGGGGTTGGGAGGTCTACCCTAGGTAGAACGTATCTGGGCTCAGGTTCAAGGGGAGTGAAATGCCGACCAAACCCACATCCAGGGTCCTATGGTCAAGGTCTGATCTCAAAAGTGAGGTCAGCAAACAGGAGTCGGGTTCTCATACTTGTAGTCAGGTGCAGCAAAAAGTCAAGTTCTAGGATGGCTGTCAAGGGAGATGTTCCTATAATGTAGTCAGACAAAGCGTGTTCTCCTTCATGGAGAGCATGTGTTGCGGTGGGGGCCGCCAGGACACTCCAAAGTTGTGGGGCAGGCTAATTGATCATTGGCCACTGATGCGATTGGGCTTCCCTTGTTGTTGGGAAGAAGTTAATGTTGCCATTTGTTGATTGACAGCCAGAAATGCTAAAACTCCTTGCACGAAGCTAGGGCTTCCTCTTTTCGCCCGTGCATCAGATTGCCCATCCCCCCCTATATTTAGGGTTGTTCGCTTTGACCTTGCTATGCCTGTCATGGGGTCGTCTGCTCTTGGGGCAGGGGCCCGGTAGGAATTTTGTCCATCTGGCTGATTGGCTGGGGCCATTTGGTCTTTGCCTACTGCATAGCAAATCGTCACAACTTGTAAGATTGTGGTTAGGCATTGGTTTATGGTTTGGTTGGTTGAGGGGCATGGATTGGCTGTGCCTGCCCCTCTAATACTGCTGCTGCAAGGGATTCCGTTAAAGCCAGGCTAACTATTGCTTGTCCACCCTGTCAAGGGGGCTCGGGCCACTGCAAGAGCTCCTGGCTGCATTTGGGGAGGGCTGAGGGCAGGTTCCCTGCTCCGTCGCTACCCCCAAGTGTATTCCCCTTTTCTGACTTTTGCAGGCGTGCAGAATATCAGTCTGTCCTCCATGGTGGGGGCAGATAATCGCAACCAATGCCTAAACAACCACTCACATGTTTGTATTTTAATAAAGTTGTGACCAAAATTGTGCCAAAAACCTTAAACAAAAAATTTGGTGTGATGTGTGAGTTATTGGGGTGGCTCTGGAGACCTCGACACGCAAAGCACAGATCAGGTCTCAGATAATCCTTTTACTGGTGATGGCAAATAACCCAGGACCTTAATACATGGAAAACAGTGACCTCTCATGCATCCCTGAATATTACCTTTTGTGGGACAACGGCTCATGCTGGCTAATGAGCACATATAATATCCTGTGGCACTAAAGTATGCTCCATTAAATTGCTTAAACAATGAAGAGTTTAGTGAAGATGTTTCAAGGCATCCTTTTTATCTCATGCTCTGAAGCATTCTTTTCATCTTGGGCAATTTGGGATTTGCTGTTAGGTTTTCAAGCTTGTTTAGAAGAGGAGCCTTGCAAATAAGACAGTCAAAGTGAATTGCCCTTGAAAACAATTTTCCAGTAAATGCGTACATAAATTAAGGCGTGATTTATGTTTTTGGTTCCAGGAAGAAAAAAAACAGTGGTTGCACGCATAACAATCGAAATGGCCACAGATTATGAAACACAAAAAGCCAAGTAAGGTATTTGTCATGATGGTGCTTTGTATGAAAAAATCAAGCAGGCAACAGTAGCATATATTATAGAGATGTCACATAGCGGAACTATTTGTATTGCGTACAGCATATTTAATTCACTATGCCAGCTCAGAAGAGAATTTAGTCTTATGCCAGAGACATTATTTTGGGGAGTACCAATCTGAGGTGCTTCAAGCATGTACTGAAAAATATTACCTGGATACACATCCCATAAACCTGCACATTAGGTGTTTCCCTCTTGTGGTCACTGCTGGGTATGTATGTTGCCAGACATGGGTGGCACTGTGGTCTAAACCACTGAGCCTTTTGGGCTTGATGATCAGAAGGTCAGTGGTTCGAATACGAGCGACAGAGTGAGCTCCCGTTGCTCTGTCCCAGCTCCTGCCAACCTAGCAGTTCAAAGGCACACCAGTGCAAGTAGATAAATAGGCACCACTGTAGCAGGAAGATAAACAGTGTTACCGTGCACTCTGGTTTCCGTCCCTGTGGTCCTTTGTGCCAGAAGCAGTTTAGTCATGCTGGCCACATGACCTGGAAAGCTGTCTGTGGACAAACGGCGGCTCCCTCAGCCTGAAAGTGAAATGAGCGCCACAACCCCACAGTCGCCTTTGACTGGACTTAACCATCCAGTCGTTCTTTACCTTTTACCTTTATGTGTGTTGCCACCACAATCATGGCATTTTTAAGATTGTGCAGAGGCTCCAGTGGAGGGGTCAGCAACCTTTGTCAGTCGTGGGCCGGTCCTCTATCCCACAGACCATGTGGGGGGCCGGACTATATTTGGGGGAAGGGGGTTTGAACGAATAACCCAGAGATACATTTTAAATAAAAGGACACATTCTACTCATGTAAAAACACTCTGATTCCAGGACCATCCACAGGCCGGATTGAGAAGGTGATCCAGCCCCTGGGCCTTAGGTTGCCTACCCCTGCTCCAATGGCATGAGTTGGTGCCATCACATCTGTGTTTTCTGGTAGCTTGAAAAGTCTCACCATCATGGATACTGGGCAACCTGAAGATAATTTGGGGGGGGGGGGCACAAACAGCTGGGCTCATCAACATATCTCTGCACTGCTATGTTTTTAAGTCCCTACTATACTCAAGTTTCCCTGTGGAATTTGACCTTATTTGTGACCTAAATGGGAATCAAAGGAAAAGTTGTAGCATGAAACGTTATCCAAGTTCTGCAATGGCATAATGAAGTCCCACAGTCTGCAATTTCTCTGTGTTCCTCCCTGCCCAACTGGGAGATAGAAAATATGAAACTGTGGATGAAATCTCTTAGTAAATATTAGCATCTGAGCTTCATCGTACTTCTATGGTAGTTAATCAACAATTTCCCCATGTGAGCAGTGCTACTTTTATATACTTAGATTTAGATATATAGAGTATGGGTTTTACTCCTGCAATTCAGCTGCTAACCAGCAACACACACACAAAGGAGAGGGGGAAACTAATATCCTCTGCAAAATGTAAATTGAACTATTATATAATATGCCATTAAAAAAAACCCCTTAATTATACCTATTAATCTAATGACTCTGCCTAATACAAACTTTTGCATTTCCAATAATGTAGGCTTGTATATATCGTGTCAAAAACATATAGGAAGGTGTCATACCTTGGCTACAAATAAGTGATAGATATTGGTTTCTCGGTTCATGGAAGAGCCCACTCACATTATAAAGGGCTTTTTTTATTAAAAAAAAGGAAAAGGACCCCTGACAGTTAAGTCCAGTCATGAATGACTCTGGGGTTGTGGCGCTCATCTCGCTTTACTGGCTGAGGGAGCCGGCATTTGTCCACAGAGAGTTTTTCCGGGTCATGTGGCCAGCATGACTAAGCCGCTTCTGGCAAAACCAGAGCAGTGCACGGAAATGCCACTTACCTTCCTGCCAGAGGGGTACCTATTTATCTACTTGCATTTTGACGTGCTTTCAAACTGCTAGTTGGCAGGAGCTGGGACTGAGCAACGGGAGCTCACCCCATCATGGGGATTCAAACCACTGACCTTCCGATCGGCAAGCCCTAGGCTCAGGGGTTTACACCACAGCGCCACCCGCGTCCCATTATAAAGAGCTTACAACCCACCTACTCTCAGCGGCCAGAAGCATCATAGCCAGACATTGGGAAGACCTGTCAGGAGTGAACATGGACCAGTGGTACCAAATCGTATGGGAAACAGCCTTACTAAAAAAGCTAATGAACAGACTGAAACTGATACAGGGACAAACAGAAGAAGATGCCTTCACCCCAGTACGGCTCTCCTTTATCACATACACAGCCCAACAAGACAACAAGAAGAATCCACTGACAGCCTACAAATCGATATAGTTTACATAACACAACAATTCCTCTCCCAATCTCACTGCGGCCAACCACAGACAACGAACCACACACTGTGCCCACTACCAAGGAAATGTAATAAGTGAAAAGAAAAGAGAACCTACCCAGTTGACGCTGACACAAAACCCCACAGGTACACTATATAAAATTATATAAGTTTCACCACCCTACCACTCCTCTCCCCCGACATTATACTATATACAACACAAATGCCTCATATCAAATGTTCTGATCTGTAGAAAAGACTTTACAATCTGAAAAAGAGACAATGCACGTGCTTTTGTAAATCAAGAAAATCTTTAATAAAAAATAAATTTAGGGAAAAAAACAACAGCAACATTGGTGACATTGGTTCCGAGTGGTTCAGGAACTGAACAAAAGAGAAGAATCAATGAGCAGTCTCGAGTAAGTATTCAGCTGAATCACCAGACAGATGTGAGAATCTCAGGTATAAGCAGAGGCAGGAAATCAGTGGTCAAAGGAAAAAAAGGTGGGAACAAAGATCACATTTCAAAGTCTGCAGAATAAATGGCAAACCAATCTTTGCTAGTATCATCATTCCATGAACATAGGCCACATCCCACAAATGATGACATTTGTTAGACATGACAACTTCCTTTAAAAATCTATAATGCATATAATAATAATAACCTAATAATCTTGCCTTTCATAATTGGCTATAAATTACAGGACTAAATCGGGTATCATTGCAATGAAACTCTTAAGTAGGTCATAATAATTCAAAGTAAGCTAGATATTGTCTCGTTTCAATAGATCCTTGCTTGGAATACAGATTAGATAAGTTAAATAGATTCAGTAGAGTATGTATGGAAGAAACAGAGCACAAATCGGCAACATACTTTCACAGCAAGGATTCAATTAAATGGGATGTATCCATTGTCATAATATGAGAGGTTCAAGAAGTTAGTAAAATTTGATCGGGGTAGATAATATTTCTTTTCTGCAGCTGCTAAAGAATGAACTGAATCATTGCTTAAATGATTTTGCTAGGGATGCATGAACATCTGATGGTATGATCGAGATATGGTTAAGCTCTTGACAGCGCCCAGTTTGAGCACTTGCAAAAGGCTCAGAGGTGCACACGATGGCTCTGCCACATCTGCTTCCCCCAGCCCTGAAGACCAAAAAATTGCATTTGGGGGAAATGGCAGAAGAAGACACCTCTTTTTTCTGCTGCAGATGGGACCTGGGAGTCACCCAGACATATTTAGGTGGCAGAAATTACACAGCTGTCACCATTTTCCTGATAGGAATTCTGAGGCTACTTGCCCCAACCTTGATGGCAAAAGATAACACAGCAGGTCTTTGCTGACACCACTGCCTTTGCCTTTCCCTGATCCAAAGGTAAGTTCTTCTTGACCACAATCAAGTCCTGAACTTGCTTTAATGGTTGCCCCTGTTGTAACGTTTGTACAACATCCAAAGATGCCACAAGAAAACAAGAAAAACCTTGATAAAGGTCCACATGAAACTCACAAACTGGTATAGCTCATCTTTTAAACAGAATATGTACCGGGGCCCTTTATGACATCAACATCTTACACACAATGTTTCTGTTTGTCACATTTGTCCAATTAAATGACAGCACTTCTTCTTCTTCTTCTTCTTCTTCTTCTTCTTCTTCTTCTTCTTCTTCTTCTTCTTCCCCCACCCATCAGCCACTCTGGGCGGCTCCCAACAGAAACACGACAAAATATCACTTCCCTAAACAGGGCAGCCTTCAGATGTCTTCTAAAGGTCAGACAGTTGTTTATTTCCTTGACATCTGATGGGAAGGCATTCCACAGGGCAGGTGCCACTACCGAGAAGGCCCTTTGCCTGGTTCCCTGTAACCTCACTTCTTGCAGTGTAGGAACCGCCAGAAGGCCCTCGGAACTGGACCTCATTGTCTGGGCTGAACAATGGGGGTGGAGATGCTCCTTCAGGTATACTGGGCTTAAACTGTTAAGGTCAGCACCTTAAACTATCAAACAATAGTTGTTTATATTGCTTTTCTGAGTTTGCAATCAGATTGATTAGAAACAGGAATGTAATCTTTCCAAAGCGAAATGGAAATATCCTCATGTCTAAGCGCAAAGCCAGTGCAAGGAGCTACTAGGCTGGGAAGGTTTTAGTTTTCATTTATTTTCTAAGTGACAAATGAAGAGCCTGATATGTGGATGGGTAACAATTATAAATTAAGGCTCCTTAAATGTCTGTTCAATGTATCTTCTTCCTTAGTAACCCCCCCCCCCCAATATTGGCAGCCAGGAATCAATGAGGCTATTAGCAAGGCTATAATAAGTAGAATTTAAGGTGCAATGTACAAAGGTATTGATTCCCACAAATCCCAGATTGCAACACCTTTATGTTAAACAACACACTTTTCTTTATTAAACTGTGCTGCTGAATGCCTTGCAATCAAAATTGGGATTAGAAATATCTGGAGCTGTACCATCAGAATAGATATCCTGTTCAGAAACTCTAGGTTTGATCCAGATACCCTTAGCTGGGTTTGGAACCCAGGGAGAAATCCTCTACACAATAAGCTGTCATAAATGTGTCCTCCATCGTGGAGAGCACGATGCTCTCCCTGTTGTGGGGTGGGACCGTTTGGATAGCCATAACACCCCATTGGTTGCCCCTCGGTTGCTGGGCAGATATTTGGCCTGTTGGGTTGTCTATTGGCTACCAAGGGGCTATTTAAATTGCTGCACGTCGCTGGGAGCTTTCTCTTTCCTGCGACGTGCATTGGATCACCCGCCCTCCCACCCTATATTTAGGGCTGTTATTTGGCCTTGCTATGCCTGTCTAGGGGTCATCTGTTTTGGAGCAGGGGCCCAGTAGGAATTTTGCCATTTGACTGATTGGCCGTTGCCATTTGGTTTTTGCCTACCGTGTAGCAAATTGCCACAACTTTGTAAGGTTGGCAGTTAGGCACTGGTTCAATGTTTTGCAGAGGGGAAGTGGTTGACTGTGCCTGCCCCTCTGTTATGTACTGAGTTGAATAGGATCCAAAATGCAGCAGTCTGATTGGTCCTAGAACAATAGGATTCAGAATGCAGCAGTCTGATTGGCCCTAGAACAATGCAGCAGTATGACTGGTCTGCAGGAGCCACCCAATCCAGCTCCAGGTGGAAGTGAATCCACGAAATGATTGGCCTACAGGAGAATCCCAGAATTAGCCAATGATGTGCAGCCCATTGTATAAATAATAATAATAATAATAATAATAATAATAATAATAATAATATCTTTATTGTCATTGCCCCCTTTGGGGACAACGAAATTACTTGACTGCTCCATAAAAACTCTAATTAATCAATACAGTATAATACAGCAAGGGAGATTAGATGACTTTCAGAGTCCGGGCTTCCCATTCAGGACCGAGATCGCTCTGGAGAAGAAGCTGTTCTTAAGATGGCTCGTTCTTGTCTTCATCGTCCTGTATCTCCGTCCCGACGGCAAGAGCTCGAAGAGACAGTGACCAGGATGCGATGGATCTTTTACTATGTCCAGTGCCTTCCTATGGCACCTTGTGGCATAAATCTGCTCTAAGGTGGAGAGTGGGCAGCCAACAATGCTCTCTGCTGCCTTAACAACCCTGCACAACCCCATCCTGTCCTGGGTAGTACAGCTTCCGTACCACACACATAAGCCATAAGTGAGCACGCTCTCAATGGCACAGTGATAGAAGGCAAGCAGCAGTTACATTATAGCAACAATAATGTATATAAAGCAGATATTTTGGGGGAACATCCATTCCTCCTCACCACTATGAGCTGAATAAACAGCATGAAATCCACTCTCGACTCCAAGTATATTTCACCCTCCATTGCTGCTGCTAAGGAATTCCATTAAAGGAATCCAGGGACTCGCCTTGCTTTTGTCCGTTCCCCTTTCAGGGGTTAGGGCCACGCCAGAGTCCCTGGGAACATATGGGGTGAACTGGAGCCTGCACTCAATTCCGTGCTCCCCTAGTATGTTTTCCCTTACTGACCTCTGGTGGATTCCAGTTGTCAGTCCTGTCCTGCCATGGTGCCGGGCCAGGTAGTCTGGAACCATGCCTAAGCAACCATTCACATGCTGTAATTCAATAAAGTTGTGGCCAAATTATTGCCAAAAACCTTAAACTAAAATTCTGTGTCTATTGTGTGTTTATTTTGGGGGTGGTTTTGGGGGTCTTCACACACAAAGCAAGCTGGTGTGAATTAAAATGGCATAGAGCTACAGTAGGTCCAAACTCCATTCAGTAGTGGAGCTACTGCTGGCTGAGTCAGCCTAGAACCAGCAGTGGGAAAACAACCCAGCGGAAGCCTGGCAGAGGGGAAACTGAAGTTTCATCACCTTTTTTGCCAACTTATGCTGGGTTGCCAGGTCATGTGATGAAGCTGGATGGGTGTAGGAACCAGCCTAATTCCCCCCTCTCTGGTCCCTCCCCTGCCATGCCCCTGGAACACCCCTTTAATCAAAGTGTGTTCTCCCTCATGGAGAGCACGTGTTGCGGTGGGGGCTTACAAGACACCTCACTGTTGCTAGGCAAAAGGTTTGGCCATCTTTAAGCAGGGGCGGGCTGTTACTGGGGAAATTTATATGTTGCCATTTGTTGATTGACAGCCCTATTTGTTAAATACATTGCACGCAGCGACAAACTTCCTCTTTTCGCTGCGTGCTTCAGATCACCCGCCCTCCCTTCCCTAATGTTAGGCTGTTTGCTTGACCTTGCTATGCCTGTCATGGGGTCGTCTGCTTTGGGGCAGGGGCCCGGTAGGAATTTTGTCCATTTGGCTGATTGGCTGGTGCCATTTGGTTTTTGCCTACTGCGTAGCAATTTGTCACAACTTGTAAGGTTGCGGTTAGGTATTGGTTTGGGAATTGGTTGGTGGAGGGGTATGGATTTGTCTGTGCCTGCCCCCCTGTCTGTGCCTGCTGCTGCTGCTTCAAGGGTTTTCCGTTAAAGGAACCCAGGGGCTCACCATGCTTTTGTCCAAAACCCCCTGGCAAGGGGCTAGGGCCATGCAAGAGCCCCTGGGAGCATTCTGTGGAGAGGTGAGGCATGGTTCCCAGTCCCGTCTCTCTCCCCAGGTGACTTACCCTTGCTGACTTCGCGGGGGGTGCGAATGTCAGAGCTGTCCCCGTGCGGGGTCAGTTAGTCACTACCAATGCCTAAGCAACTACTCACATTGCTGTAATTTTAATAAAGTTGTGGCCAAAACTATGCCAAAAACCTTAAACAAAAATTAAGTGTCATTGTGTTTTTACTGGGGTGTCTTGGGGACCTTGATGCGCAAGTGTTACATTGGCTTAAGATCCACTGGCGAGCTGTGATGGGAGAGATGCATTGGCATATCTCTCGCTGAGCCAAGGATGAAGGGCATCCTGACTGCACTGAAAATCTCCCATCTCAAGCAGCTGGATACTAACCCACTCAGCCTGACAGATCTTGCTATATGATCGCTCCCCTGGTCTACTGAGCTTATATGAGATTTTAAATGCAGCCAGGACAGGAATCATTTGCTGGTGATGGTGCAATCATGGAGATTGTTACTGTGGAACATTTGCTGTAAACCTGGCAAGTAATGGGATGGAAAGCCTTGGTCCACTCTGACTTAACTATTGTAATTCAAAAGAAGATAAGAGACTATGGCTAGAGGTTATGATCAAGTCTTGCTGAGAAATAAATGGAAACATATTGATCACACATCCCATGTTCTTCCTTTTTTTAAATCAATCTGTCGTTCAAAATACAAATATGCTCATTTGTCAAGCAGAATTACAGTGAACAAAATAATCTAAACTGTATTAGTGTGTCTTGGAGGAAGGATTCTGTATATTTTATTACACAGATATTGGCTGCATCCAGAACCCACTACCTCAGATTTTTCCAAGCCATGGTTTGGAAGGATGCTGTATACAGTGGTACCTCGGGTTAAGTACTTAATTCATTCCGGAGATCCGCACTTAACCTGAAACTGTTCTTAACCTGAAGCACCACTTTAGCTAATGGAGCCTCCTGCTGCTGCCGCGCCGCCGGAGCACGATTTCTGTTCTCATCCTGAAGCAAAGTTCTTAACCCAAGGTACTATTTCTGGGTTAGCGGAATCTGTAACCTTAAGCATATGAAACCTGAAGCATATGTAACCCAAGGTACCACTGTATACTGAGCTGCATACATACGTGTTCTCTTCTCTCAGCACACTTCTTACTTTAGAACACTTCATGGGCTTTGAATTATCCCTCTGAACTATGATTCAAAATCCTAGAGGGATCCTGCCTCCATCCAAGTTTTGATGTCTCACTTTTGATTTTTATTTGGGTTTTTTATATTTATACTTGGGCATATGTGGAAAGACAGCTTATATCAATAAATACAAATCTAAAAATAAATGATTTCCCCCCTCTAATTTTAAGCCCAAGAAGCCAAATGATCTCCCTTTTTGTACTTGCTTGTCCTTAGACTCCTTGAAGAAACATTTTTTGTGTCCATTCCTTGAATCAGGTGCATATAGAAACTTGTTTTGTATCTCAAATTGTTGCCTTAAATCAATGGTTTTCAACCAGTGTGCCATGGCACCCTGGGGTGCCTCGAATGATAGTCTGCGATGCCATGGGCAACACTGGTCTCTTTCCCTCTTTCCTTCCCTCCCTTCCTATACCCTTTCATATCTCTGCCTTCCAAAGGCTAGCACAGCTGTTTGTTGCAGCAGCCCTGGCTATAAGTGCTCCAGACGAATTTTGCCTCTAGTTTGGGGTGGAGTGACGTGCAGTGTAAATTAGTAACACAGTCTTCTTCAGTAAAAGAATAAAAGCTTTACTGAGTTAAAACTTGTTTGCAAATAAACAGCATAGTGAACAGAAGATTTAAACTAGCTTCAGAGCATACACAAGAGTACAGGCTTCACTTCTGAGTCAGGCTCCATACACACACTGACTCCACCCTGACTCATGGCTCCACAGCTCACAAGCTCCAAACTAACAGGCTCCAAACTGTCTGACCGACTCTGCCTGCAAACAGATACATTTATACAGAGAATGAGTCATCCTCGAGATTAGTCACAGTGATTCAGCATACAGAGTGAATGTGCAGCTTTACAGCATTTCCCAACATTTCCAGACTGCTTTACTGTGTCCTTTACTGCTTCTGCTCTCAAAAAGCTTTGTCACATGACATGGAATGGGGGCAGCTTAAAGGCCAGGGATGGCAGCACCAGCTGCCTGGAGGATTCCCAAGGAGAGGGGAGAGGCGAGGAGGCTGAGGGAAACTAGGGTCGCCATATGTCCTCTGTTTCCAAGGCACCTCCCCTTTTTCATCATGAGAGTTGTCATAGAGCACTGTAGTTAAAAGTTGAAGTCAGCAAATGTGTCCTTTTTCTTTTTCTTTTTGCTCTTCACAATATGGTAGCCCCGAGGAACAAGGGAGGGTGTTCAAAAAAGGGTGAGAGGCTGTCAGCTCTGCAGGCAAGGGGTGACGTAACTGGGCTACTGAGTTCCACAGGGGTGTCGCAGAAAGAATGTAGTTGATTAAGGGAGCTGTGGACTCCAAAAGGTTGAAAACTGCCATAAATGATGAACTGACCTCCTAGCAGGGCTTCTTTTCAGCCACAACCCACCAGAACTCAGTTCTGGCACCTCTCAGGTGGGCGCCATTGCCATTCTAAGAGAGCAAGGGAAGTGTTCATGGTGAGTTGCAGCATCTCTTTTTCTAGAAAAATAGCACTGCCTATTACCCTCCCAAGGCTGGAGGGCTTAGTTGCTACCACATAATGTATTTTCCCCATGTGTCTTGTTTTTATAAATAAACATTACAATCGGTTCATTCAGCTTCTTGCAGAATCCAGTCACAAGCGAGTTTTGTTTCTTGGAAACACTTTATAAAGATAAGTGTGACAAATGTGTTGCTGGCCTAGTCCTCTTTCTTCTTCCAACTTCTCACTCCATTTGCAAATTCATGCAAACTTACTGTAAATGTTTCCCTTTTGTTTTTGCCTAGGACTGTGAGTGGAAATCAGATTGTCTTCTCCTACTTCCATGTTGTTTTCAAACGATGCATAAAGTTAAAAAAAGGAGATGTCCTCACCCTCAACAAACAAACATAAGTGAAGGGAAAATAAGGAAGCAGCAGTTAAATCACAAAGGAACATTTAATATATAAATACAAAAGGTGATATTCAACTGGGTCACACTCAAGAGTAGACCCACTGAAATCAATTGTGTATGTGTAAAATTAAGTTTATCATAGAGTTGGAAGGGACGACAAGGGTCATCTTCTCCAACCCCCTCCAATGCAGGAGTCTTTTGCCCAACATGGGACCCGAACCCACAACCCTCATGTTCTACCAGCTTAGCTACCAAGTTATACATAACTATCTTGTGAACATAACTATTTCACGGGATTTACAGGCATGTGAAATGCCAAAATAAATTAAAATGCTGATTTAACCTGTCCTCGAGGCCATTCAATGATGCTTGACTACACTGCCATACCAATTGTGTTGATATGTGATCCAGCGGAGCTCTTGTTTGTGTGTGTTGCTGTTTTTTTGGGGGGAAGTTCCCTTGCACAAATCCCATTGAAATGAATGGGACATAGAGCAGTTGCACAGCTCCTGTTCATTGGAAATCATATACAGGAAAATGAAGATGGGTTTTGCCCGAGGCAGTGATGTGTAAGGGATTGTGGAAGACACACACACAAAAGAGAGAATGCAGTGTTTTTTGACTGATGTAGAATTCGTTTTGAAAAAGCCCTCAGAGAGAACAAGCTAAATTAGATCTAATCTAGGTCTGTGTTTTTGATTATGTATATTCATAGCTTTGGGCTTTGTCAAAGAAGACAAAAATAAGATGCAATGTTCTACAATGCAGTGTATGAAATGCTTCTGTTATCAAAAGCATAAACTAAGTAGTACATCTTGAGTGAGCTTTACATCTGTAGAGTTTGATCATTGGGAACATCCAAATCATGCCTCTTGGGATGCTCTACTGAGAAGATTTAATGAGTCACTTTGAGCAGTCATTTTTCATTTGCAAGATAAGTTTCCCTGTGCTTGAAAAAAGAAAAAAAAGGCGGGTGAGAGGAGAACCCAAGTTCGCCTTTCCCCCTCTCTGGGCTACATTAAATTTAAATGTATACAAAGATATATAACTTTGCAGAAAATGGGACTCTGAGCCCCTTGAAGGCAATATCATATCTAGCCTTTGAGATGAATATCATTTTATAGCTTCTAAAGTTATCCCCATGCCAATTTATGAAGTAGGTTTTCCTAAATGGTTAAGGTTACCACCAGACTCAGTGCCTTGGAAATGAATGTATATTTTGACTTCTCACAGTTTTAAGTTCTGTGATAGACTCTATCACGACAGTGCTAATTAACTGGCTTTCCTCTAGCTCTCTGTAGACTTCACTACAGTGAACCTAATAGTTCTCTCTCTCCTTTTTTTTTACTTGGGAAATTAAAAAAAAATTAGATATCTACGCAGCAGGACACAACCACTAAGTTAAAAGTATGCTTAGAGATCTAGTATCTGAGCCGAGCCATTAAGCCTCTGAGTGACATTCAGCATATCACAAGTAATGCTGTGAATATTTGTTTTCCCTTGATCGGTAAAATAGCTCATTCACTGTCACAGAAATGCAGCCAAGGCCTCTGAGTGTTCATTCCTGCAGAAGCTGATGGTGTTTTAGCTGGTTAGTTTTGTAGTCAGGCATATGTTGAGAAGGGAAGATTTGTTTGTTTGTTTGTATTGCTTTTAGTATTGCTATAGCTGGTTTTTAAGCATTTTGTACTGTGTATTATTTAAAATTTTGGAAGTCAATTTGATGCTTTCTGTGAAAAGTGGTGAATGCGTTCAAAAACAATTAATAGAGGTTTGCAAATATTAGTCTTGAATCTGCTAAGGTGACGTTTTAAGCTCATATACTGCAGGAAAGCTGTACAGGGCAATGGTGAGATATATGTTTCGAATGCAGAATACCTTCGTTTCTGGCCTAGGGATCTCCAGGTCAAGGTGGCAACTGGTGAAGACATCTGCCTGAGACTTTGGGAAGCCACTGGAAGAGTAGAGTAGCACCAAACTAAACAGACCAATGGTCTGATCTTCAAGGAGACTTCCAATCAAACTAATAGAACACGTAGAGCACAGTAAGTTGTGAGGACTGCATTAATTTATCAATTTATATTGATCTTTATGGTTTTTAATGGCATAGTAAACTGCTTAAGGGCCGCAGGTGGCGCTGTGGGTTAAACCACAGAGCCTAGGGCTTGCTGATCAGAAGGTCAGCGGTTTGAACCCCTGCAACGGGGTGAGCTCCTGTTGCTCGGTTCCTGCTCCTGCCCACCTAGCAGTTTGAAAGCGCATCAAAGTGCAAGTAGATAAATAGGTACCGCTCCAGCGGGAAGGTAAATGGTGTTTCCGTGCACTGCTCTGGTTCGCCAGAAGCAGCTTAGTCATGCTGGCCACATGACCCGGAAGCTGTACACCGGCTCCCTCGGCCAGTAAAGCGAGATGAGCGCCGCAACCCCAGAGTAAGCCACGACTGGACCTAATGGTCAGGGGTCGCTTTACCTTTACTAAACTGCTTAAAGTTTTCTAAATATACCACACTTTTTCCTGTATAACACCCCCCCCCCCGTGTATAAGACTACCCCTATTTTGGGGGACTCAAATTTTAGAAAATGTGGGGAGATGGCCCAGAGTTGTTGAGTACATTGAGTAGGCACAAATGGCAGGACTTCCGGGTTGGCGCCATCGCCGAATGGCGGACTCCCTCCGAGCTCCGGAGGGAGTCGGCTCGGCAGGGGCTGGGTCCTACCGCGCCGGCGACGCGGGGACCCTTAAAAACCACGGGCACGGGGCCCGTGGACATGGGGACTCGGCTGGTACCGTCAGCGCCCTCCCGACTCGTGAAGGAGCCTTTTTAAAGGCTACGGATCGGGTGCCTGGGAGTGGCGTGGTACTTTGAGTCTATCGCTTCCCCTGCTGAGTGCAGCCGCATGCCATTCGTCGGAGAGCGCTGGCTTCTTCCATTTGAAATTCGGACATTTAACAAAAACCCGTGAGTAATTGGGTAACCGGGTACAAAAGGAGGAAAAAAAAAGGAATTTTTTTTTCGGATTCGGCACGAGCGGGGGGGATCTAAAAAGGAAGTCAGTCCCCTCCCTGATTGTAAACATGCTAAAACAAGGACTGAGAAACCAAGATCAATTCAGAAGTTTATTGCTGATTAAAAATACCAAATTCCACGATGGAATCATTACAAGAATTGTGCTGGAGGAGAGTCGAGGGTGAGAGGGAAAAGGCAACCCCCCCCCCCGGGAACCGGGGCGATTCAGAGAACCTGGCGGAGAGAGATGGAGAGTTTGACAGCTGTCAAAGTAGCTGTCAAATCTTGAGAATATAAAGAGGACTTTGCTACAAGTATTTTGCTGGTTAATTTTGATACAATTGGATATAAATATGGATACAAAATGTCGGGTGGAAAAAGAAACAACAATTTGACTTTTGGATGAGAGGACACAAAGTTATTGTAATCCCTCTAGAGGGGCTTTGGGACATTACAAGCGGCGTATATGGAAAACTACTCTGGGATGTGTACTACTGGTCTTAGCTCCTGGGAAAGTAGCAAAACTGAAATATTTGTTTTGTCTACAGAGGTGACAACACAATAGAATCTTTCTATTTAAGTAAGCTCCTGAATAACAAACCTCTGTAGAGATACTAGATTTCAGAATAAGAATGGTTTTGCAGCTGAACAAGACAGAAACCTGAGAAAGTAAGAAACAAAAGAGTAAAGGACCAACTACGCCACGGCAAGAACAATGGGAGGAGTAACAATGATCAAGGGAAATTAAAGGCCTCGATTAGACTGGACTTTTGAAATTAAACATCATCAAAACAAGTAAATTTAAAGAAAACCGGCAAGATGAATTGAGAAAGTTTGGCTGTGGACTTGAGACCTCCAGGCCGACAACATACAGACTGATGGACATAGGGAATCTAAACCGGGGAAGGGAGGGGGAATTCTAGAATCCAAAGGCTATGTAATCAACTTCTGGAACCTTCTTCTATTTTCTATCTTTTAAATTTTTTTTATATATATAACTTTGGTATTTTGATTTAACAAGTTTTGGAAAAAAAAAGAAAAGGGGGAATTCGTGGAAGGAAGCGGGGTAGATTTTGGGGAAAAAAATCTTTGTTCTATTTTGTTAAAGGTGAGGAGTGATGTTAAGATTGTAATTTAAATTGGCTATTAGGCATAACATATTAGGTTAAATTGGGAATGAGAACTTGTGGAACCAACGTAGGGAAAGGGGAATACAGTCGGGAGGGGAAGGAGGGAGTCCCAGAAAGAAGGTTATGAAAATAAGGGTTTAAAATTGGTCTTTTTTCTTTCTTTTCTTTCTTTATCTTTTCTATCTTCTTTATTCTGTTATTATTGGAAATTTTAATAAATATGATTAAAAAAAAAAAAAATGAGTAGGCACAAATGGAATTGCACATCCAAGAATCTCTTCCTCCAGATCATTGGCCTTGGTTGACAAAGATGTATTTTACATTGAGGAGGCAGTAGATCTTTTATATTGGCTTTAGTTATTTTATTTCTTAATGTATATGGTAATGCTGGCTCTATGCTACATACAAAGCCAGCATTTTAATTAAGGCAATTAATTCTTTAAAACATATCCACTTGAGATGCATATAGAAGCCCTTATGCATAAATAGACACCCTGTGCAGTTTTTTATCTTATGGCAAGCGGCATGCTGAACGAATGCCATTCTCTAGATATATTGAAGACTAAATGTCACAAATCACGCAAATATTATTTCTTCTAAAATAATATTCCCATTAAGAACAAAGCACACATTTTTATAGTAAAGATTCCTCTGGAAATCGTGATGGGTAAGTAGCTGACTAATCACCATACATAGCCCAGGAACACTTGTCATTGTCTTCCAACAGAGGTTTGTCTGGTTATGAATGTTGATTACTTATAGAGTCATCAGAAAGTAATTGTCCTAGGATAGTGAGTGCTAAAGATGTTGCCCTGGGAGGTGAAATAGCCATCTTTCCAAGGATGCTCAGATCATGCTCTCTGATTTACTGCAATTTTTGGTAACGTCCTCCATAGGGGAAAAATGTTTGTCCTCCTCCTATCCAGACTAATTGTATAGCCCCTTTCAGCATAGAAGATTGTTCTTTTCGTTCATCGCATGCACCTTCATCAGCTGTGAGAAATGAAAAATCCTTCTACTCAACTGAGCATGAGGATCAGAATGGTCCACTTCCCTCTCTACTGTGGCAAGTTTCAGGTGTGGAATTAGTGAGTAGGGAGAAAGATGCCCGCCTCTGCTTTACGTGTGTTGCTGTTTTTAAATTGCCTTTTTCTGGTTGCAGGTGGAAGATAGACAGACACATCGGTTGGGAAGATGTGATAAAGGCCACTTGAAGTTCCTTCCTTTCCCCAGCAAAGGTGTGCATTGGGGATGCAGGTGGGAGTTCAGGGGCATCCATGATGCGCAGAAATACTTTGACTTTTGCGTAGAATTCAAGTTATTATGGTACTGATGTTAGAATTCCTGCTCTGTGATTGCAGTCATGGGATTGTTATCTATCACATGATGGTGTATGTTTTGACTCCACAAAGTGGGAAGTGACGGAGACAGGATGTTTGTGTTCCTGTGTTCCGTGAAGTGGGACTATTGTCCTTTGTTCTTTTTCTCTTTGCTGTCTGATGCTAGAGAGAGAGGGAGCCATGTTGCAGTGCTCCATGTGTGTTTATATGTAAATAAAGTAGATTAGCCAAAATGCTGAGTTGCTGAGGTCTGTTACGCAAGTTGCACAAACTCTGCAGATCCCTAAGTGTGCCAGTGTCTGTTGGCATCGGTCGCTGTGGTGTTTGGGCTGAAGAAAGCTTATGAAGCTCCTGAACGATTGACCAGGAGGGAGGGAACATGCCAGTTGGGCATGTGTCTCTGCCAGGGTCCTATTCGAGTGTAGGCTGAGCTCCTAACAACTATATGGGTATGGTCTGGAGGTTTCCCCCCATTTTTTCCCCATTTCCTGCACCCTTTAAATGCTGGGGCTAAGCTGCCTGCTTGGCAGCGCATGACAGCTGCCACACACTTTGAAAATGGGGGCATTTTCTTGAGGATACCATGGAGTCTGCATTGTATTGTGGGGAGTGGGCAAATCTCCATTATTGGGAACATCAGATCTGGGAGCCAAATGCAGTCCTCTAGGTTTCTTTATTTGACCCTCAGGACTCTTCTTTCCCACATTAGTTGGAATGTGTCAGTGAACGGTCATAATGCCTTTTGCTTACCTGGAAGGAAGATACAAGGGTATTTGTGTAGAAGCCTCTTGCTTTTGCACAGCTGAACATATCTTATGGTACAAAGTTAAGAGTCACAGCCATGCCCTTCCCACTAACCAAAGGCATGTTGCCCTCAAAAGGTTGCCTGTTAGAGAATGCTGCCCTCAGGGAGAAAAGGGTCCCCTATACTGATAGAGAAACAGAGAGCGGGAGATCAATGTACTCCCTATTTTGATATTAATATATTTCTGCAAGATTTAGGCAACATTCAACTTAATTATTAGGTGAGTACAGTTAGGCAGGTTGTTTCAAGCGCAAAATTTAGGAAAGTGGAAGGAAAGCAGTTTCTAAACCAAGTGAAAGTTTCAAGCAAGATTCCAAAGACTTTTGGGATGACAATAATTTTTCTTTGAAATTCTTGACATCAGCAAATACCAGCAAGATGCCATTGCCAAAAAGGTTGCTCAGTTCACTTATGCCATAGATTCTCTTTTCCATTCCTCTGCGAATAAGCATGGCATTGTCACGGTTCAATCATTACATTCAGGTTGCATATCTCTCAGTAGAGCAGGTGTTGGCAGACATTTGCTGGACGTGGCATTTGAAAATGGGATTTTATACTGTGAATAATGATGATAATAATAACAATACTGATAGGCAATTTACCTGTTTGATCCTTGATGGCTAGAATAAAGCAAATAATGATTCAGTAATGTGTGTTTGTGTGGACAGGCAGAGACCCCCCCCCCAACCCCAGGTGACTCCCTAGTGGAATAATGACTCATGACAACGTGTTATGGGATTAAAATTGGCCACAGCTTTATTAAAGATTCAGATGTAGGGAGAACTTGGCTTGGGCACTGGGCGTTTATCCCTCCCAGTCCTCAGCCGGGGAGCTGGAGAACATCAGGGTTATCCAAAATGTGTGGGGACTGAAATGATTCTGGAAAACGTATGTTTAAGCAGAGAGCTCGCCCCCCCCCCATTTTGCCGCAATGCAGGGGAGACCACTGACAACCTATCGGCGTATGGTCAATGACTCCCCTCAAAACAACCCCTTTAATGGGGAACCCTAGGATCACCGTTGCGGGGGGGGCGTGGGTCAGTGCTTCAGCCCCCCCCCCATTTAGGGAAGATAGACTAAAGGATTCTGCCCAAGGCCTGAAACCGCCAAAATTGTGACGTTTTGCTAGGGGGAAGGCAAACCTGCCAATGATATTTCTTAGCAATGCAGGGGAATTCCTTCCTAGTCCTTTAACATCAACCAATAACATAGCAGCTCTCACATACCTGCTAAAGAAGGCATAACTGAGGGAGGGCAGGGTGGGAGAAGCTCTGGAGCTGTCTGAGGACTCCCAGGTAAGTTTCACCCTCTATTGTGTGGGCAGGGCAGTGCCACCCTACCTGGCCAACTCCCCTGGAAACGCCCCCCCCCCCGCCCGGATTAGTTAACTGTCTGAGGTTAGGCGGTAGGAGGGTTTTAGGGAGCCGCATAGGATCGGGTTTGGGGAGTAGTCATTGTGTGACAATTGACCACATGGTTGGTTTGAATGCCACAAATGTAGCAGAAGTGGAGGTATCTAGAAGACAATAAAGAGTACTTGAATCTGCCGACATACAGTTGTAGTGCCGATCTTCTAGCCAAAGGCTAAATATTACATCTTCAGGGTTGAAGGTAAATGTTCCTGAAAATGTAAAATATTTCTGTAACAACCATTTTGTTTCAGCTTTACTGAAAAAAGCAGAAGGATCAAAACTCTGTCAGCATGTGAGATGGAATTCACTGGTCGACTGATCTGAACAGTTTGTTAAGAACTGTACTGTTTTGCTGTGGGGGGTGGGATTGTGAAGAAAATCATTGAGAAAATAGATGGATATATCTCTTCCCGGCTGGGTCAGACCAAAGGCCCATCTTGTCCAGAATTATTTTACCACAGTGACCAACTGGATACGAAAGCACAATGCTGAACTAGATGGGCTTCCAGTCTGATCCAGCAGGACTCCTCTTTGGATATATTTTCAATTATTATATCATCATTTTCACAATATTTCATCAAAACAGGACACTTAGGCAGTGATTGTTCAGGGAATAGATACACACTTGCATACAACATGTGCGTACATGTGCCATTTCCTCCCGTGAAGCATGGCTGCCGTATGCTTTGCTTGCTTTCTCTCTGTGTGCATGTAATCTGCTTTTTGTTTTTCTTATGCCTCGTTGCCCCTTAGCAACTTAGCTCCCCATTTATTCCTTTCACACATCGCAACCTCATTGTTGTGCTGATCAAGGGAGGTGTTTGTGATGTGCAGAAGTACACAGAGTCTTAGTATTTCACATCAAATTGTGACTAGCTTTCTGTGGGGTTGGAGTTCTTTAAAGGCTTTGGGTAGAAGGGGAAATGCAGAGAGGCCCTGCTGTTTCTGCAATGCCTGCGCCAAGTCATTTGAATAATGCAGTCTGGACTGTCTGAAAACTGAAGATAAGTCCATTATCCAGATTAAACGAACCCCCTTCAAACATAGCAGATGAATTATGTATACAGGGAAGTGTACTCACCATAATAATTTAGTGAATAATAAAGATATAAAGCTCAATTCCGGTTTCACTTGTAACCTATGATTATTTGGAATGGAGAGAGTTCAGATGGGGGGGGGGGGGCGGGAAGTAAAGTAGCTTTCATCTCCAATAGCAATGTCATTACTTTGTCTCATACAATTTGTGAGTGTAAGGGGTACCATGCCAGGAAACATGGATTGTGGTGGAATCAGCCAACAATTCTACGTAAAGAATACAATTCAAACTAAATGTATATTTGCTTAGAGATTTGACTTTGTCCTGTACAAGATAGGGCAGACCAAAAATAGCAACTTGCATCTCTGACCCTAGGTGTAATGAAGATGGATCCAGGTTTGTCCTTCTCAGGTCTTCATTGTTTTCCAGGTAGCAAAATTCAGGTGCTTAAGGTCACTGAAGCTCGGCCTTCAGATCAATTTCCAACAAATGATTGGAACCCCACCATTCAACTCCTGAGATGACTCTCTGTCTGTCTGTCTGTCTGTCTGTCTCTCTCTCTCTATTCAACGAAAAAAGAAAATTAGTCAGGAATGAGCTTTTTTCACGAGCTGCTACAGACATCATGCAGGGAGAATTCTGTTATGGTCAGATTCTACTTGTGGGCCTCCCATAAGGGCATCTGGTTGGCTGTTGTGAGAAAGGTGTGCTGGACTAGATGGGCCTTTAGCCTGATCTTTTGGAGCTCTTATTAGGTTCTTAGGTTCATAAACTAAGAGGCCTGCAATGTGCTCCATGCCCCGTTGTGGGGTCTCCCCATGGCGATGTGGCTAACAAGCAAGAGGACTTTACAGGGAACCACTGTCACACAGGTAATTTCAGCTGCATCTCTGCCTCAAGAATGGTTGATTGGGCCAATTATATCCAATGCCGCAGAAACTGCTTTTTCCTGCAGAGACGGAGAGGAAGGACATAGTGGTTCTGTGGCACATCACACACCAGTATCTCCAAGTAGGGTTTGAAGCCCTGGAGCGATAATACTGAACAAAGTGGACCAAGGGTCTGGCGTGGTATAACTTTTTAGGAACATTATACTATGTAAACCGCTTAGAGGTTATGAATGATTAAGCACTATATAAATAAATCCTGTTGAACAAAAAACAAAACAAAAAACAAAAAAAAGACAGCTTCCTGTGACACCATAGCTCAGTGGCATTTGCAGGTAGGGTAGGAAAGACTGTCTGAAATCCTGGGCAGGTTCTGTGTAGAGATCTTTCCTATTCTACTTAATTCAAGAGGGTTCTGGAAGCTTCTCTGTGTGAAAGAAACAAGCAGAAGGTTCAGGATGTTTGGGTTATTCCTTCAGAAAAGCTGAGTACAGCTGGTTTAAACTGGTTCTGTTATCTCTTTCAGTCAAGGTCATGCAGACTAAAAGTAAGGCCAGAAGGAGCCTAGGTTTCACACTGTCTCTTTCTATCTCTTTTCCTTCCGGTGTAGTGTTCGGTACATAGATAGTGTTTAGACTTATTATATATTATTGTAAGTTTAAGTTAAGTCTGCTGCCACTGGATTGCTTATGGACAGTGTCAATCCTGAATGTATTGGATTTGTGATCATTATGCCCATTTGCCTTCAGTAGCAGTAAAGCTCTGCTGGATGAAATACAATTGCCTCTGGTCTATTTTTTGGGAATCCTGCAACATGTTTAAGTTGAAACAAAATAAAAAAATTCCTTCCAGTAGCACCTTAGAGACCAACTAAGATTGTTATTGGTGTGAGCTTTTGTGTGCATGCACACTTCTTCAGAAGTGTTTAAGTTGTTACTCTGCTAACTATACATTGGAATCTACTCTGGATCAATACTGAGTAAAATGTCATGACAGAACAGTTGTGATAACAATCTCCTTTGTGAGTGGTTTGGGTTTGCAAGATGGGAGGTTTAATTAGTTAATTCATTTCTTCCCCTCAGAGCATACTACCAGTTTTATTGTGGCATACCAGTGTGCCCTGCTGAAACACTGTTTGCAAATTAATACTCTATCCACCACAAAAAAATTCATCAGATCACATTTTATTTGGGTAACAACCAGGTGTTATTTAGAGACAAGTTTGTCAAAGGCTGACAAATGTCCCTTTGTTCATTAAAGTGGCAATAGCAGGCCTTCAATTTGCATAGAAAAAAATTCACTAAATTAATGGCAGTGTTTCTCCCTTTTTCAGCTGAAGAATGTCCTTGAAGAAGGTACTTTGCCTTGGACCACAGGCAAAGGTAAGCACAATAGACAGGCAAAGATTTCATGGAATGGTTTGCTGCACATGGTTTCCTAAGGGAACAGCACTGCAAGTGAAGGTTGGCTCCCACAAATAGAGATTCTTTTTCCAGACTGCCTAGCACCTTCTACTAGAAAAGACTGAGAGGAGAAAGAGAAGATAAAAGGTGTCAAAAGACAATGTGAATGCAGAGGACATCCAGGAGAGATAGGCATAAATGGAGAAACAGCTGCATGGTCAGGGACTAGATATGCAACAGTTATAGAGGAACGACATTGCTAGTACACATTCAGTCACACGTCATTGCTGTCCTGGGCAGCAGAAATAATGGAGACATTTGGCTGGTAGAGGGCAAAGTGACCACCAGTGTTGGCTTGGCTCCTCTTTTGGATTTCCTTTCCTGGGCTGCCAAAAGTGGTAAACAAGTCTATTTTAAGATTAGTTTTACTTCATCACAACCATAGCAAGGTCATTCATCAGGACAAGATTGAGAAATTTGTGCCTGGACTTGCAGAAGAAGCCAGTGGTTACGTAAGCCTCGTTCCATGCCCAAAAAGTGTGTGATGCCTTTGCCCGGTGATGCTGTTGCCCATAGATTGCAGAAAAAAATACTGGGCAAGGTTTTGCCCAGTATCTTGTTTGTGTGATGGGCTCATGGGAAAAAGCTGCCCATGTGCCCTTGCTGCAGAGGGGAAGGGAAAAGCCTGTATAAGGCAGCTTCCTCTGGAGCTTATGGCCATTTTGCCTTGAGAGCTTCCCGCCCACCCTCAGGTTAGAGCCTTCACTAAACAGTTTTGGGGCACTGGTTGACAGGGCTGGAAATGAATTTTCCCCCTCTCAACCCGATTGGCATTTGGTTGGGTTTCTTTTGTTAGTCAAAGAATGTTGCTTGTATGAGGACAGAAATGGCATTGGGCGGGAACAACATAGTATAGGGAGTCTCACATAAGGGGCATGAGGGGATGAATGACCACAGCACCCCCAAGCTCAGGTTGGGATATTTGCCTGGTTGGAATCTGTACTGCAATTGCCCAGTGAGTCCTTGTTTACTTGGTTTGCACCATGACAGGGTTCAACACTGGCCGACTCCCATAGAACATTTTTGGGGTGGTTCATACATTCCATCAACATGGGACTTGTGGAATAATGAACTAATCCTGGGACCCAGTGCCATGCAAACTCTTACCCTGTCTGCTGCTATCAATAAAAATTTAGTCTGCGTTTATCCCACCACCATTGTACAGTCAGGTTATTTTGCTGTTCGCATGGGTCACATTAATGCTCCTGCCCAGGCAAATACACCCCTGGTGTGTTATGGATTCCATGTATTCGGTTATGAAGATTAAAGGATAGTGAGGGAGAACATACCATTTCAAAACATACAATTACCCTACTATGGAGAAAATCAGTGGCTGGAATCTTTGTAGCTGTGTGTTCATGAAAATCTATGCAGCTGTCACTTTCCTCCCGTTCCAAAGCAAAAACTGGAGGAGGCAATGAGAGAAAGTCCCTTACATGTTTCCCTATTCTCCGTTGTAACTTATCATCAAATGTAATTATCTTTCTTGTGACAGACAGAGAGATGCAAAGGCAACAAAATAGACTCATGGTGTCTGAGAACGAAACAAGACAACAACATGAAGGGAAAGCAGGTTCCCACAGTGAGGCATATCTCTGCAGGATGTAAATGTAAAGGAAATTGACAGAGCACACATGTTCCTGTATATTTCATTACTTTTTGAAAGAGCAAATGGCAGGATAAGAGGCTGTGCCAATTGTCTCTCAATTTTATGGCTTTTCACACATTGTTATTGGATATTACATGCTAGATTCCACCACACCACACCACCCCCCACCAGTCTAACAAGCACAACAACCAGAAATCCACCCTTGTATATTTGCATAGCGCCTCTGAAGAGATTGTAAGCCTTTCAGGAAAATGGCCTCAATTGGAGGTCCTGGACACAGATCAAGCCGAGAACACCTCTTCTCCTCAGATTAGAAACTGTAATCACTGAAGTTCAGAACATCACAGGGAGGAGAGGCTATTGCCAAACACACTTCCATCAAACCTGGACCTAGCTTTGAGTTCTCTCGCAGCTAGCAACCTCTTCCTTCCTTTTCTTTGTGCCCTCCCAGCTGTTCTTCAATCAATCCTTGATTGGAATCTTTGTTTGTTATCACCCTGAAGCTGCAGTTTGTGGGGATGAAGGTGTTGAGGGGCATTTCTTGCTCCATGCACTCTAAAAGTGAATGCCTAAAAAGGACTTCTTTTTCTTTAGTCTTCTTTTCCTTCTTAATGGTTTCCCTGCCCAGAGCCCAGTAGTCGTTCCAATGTTTAAGTGTGTTCTGGTGGTCATTTTACTGCTAAACAAGCACAGAATAGAAGCTCATTGAAGCTTCCACTATTTCATCCACAGCAACTTTTACATGCACTCATTTAAAGAAATATTTGGGCCAGAAATCCAATATTAAAACTTTTGCGGCTTTTCATAATCACCCCCATTGTGTCTGCTTTTGGCTTTTTGGTTTTGTTTTTTAACCTCACAGCGAAAGTTAAGAATTCTAATTTCCTCCCTTATCTGTTTGTGCCATGGCCTTGCTGTTACTTGCATCCCTGCGGTTGGCATTTAATTGCCTCCAGAAAAGTTGGGGCTCTTTTTAAAATATATTTTGTATTTCTGCTCATTTCTTAGATAGCATATCCACAGCAGTAGTTCTTCATGCTTGACTGTTGTGCATAATTGTTCAGCAAGGTTCAACTTCATCCTCCTCTAAGGTGGGTGGAGACAATATATTGATTTCCCTACAGAGTGCCAAAAATGAGCAATGCTTTAGCACCTCTCACAGAGCATTTTTAATTGGAAATATCTGTGATTTTGCGAGTTCCCAGAAATGTTCTATAAATTGCATAGGCAACTTTAGAATAGCCAATGCGCAATGAGGCAGCAGAGCAACCACATGATGAATCAAATACAGCATCATAATGCTCTTTATCTAAATGGGGAAAAAGAATATAAACTACTCAGTAGCATAAACCCAGTGCTTTATTCTAATAATAAAAAAAAATTAGGGGTACTCTGATTTTCCTACTCATATTGAAATATTGCCCCTCAATGAGGCCAAACTTAGATTCACAAAATGTTTAGGGGTATGCGTTCCCCTGCACCACCACCACCCCCCCCAGAAAAAAACACTGCATAAATCTATGTTATTTTTTCTTACAGTAATGTATTTGGGTCGTCCCACAACAATGGCACAAATACATCAATTGCACACAGCTTCTATTATTATTCTCTTCCCCTCCCTGCTTATGTAGATTTTAACAGTTTATTGCATTGTTTATTCTTTTAACAGATTTCTTGCCTACTTTGTAGCCCAATATATTTCTGAGCACAATTCAAAGTGTTGGTGCTGACCTTTAAAGCCCTAAACGGCCTCGGTCCTGTATACCTGAAGGAGTGTCTCCATCCCCATTGTTCAAATCCAGCACCAAGGGCCTTCTGGCGGTTCCCTCACTGTGAGAAGTGAGGTTACAGGGAACCAGACAGAGGGCCTTCTCGGTAGTGGCTCCCCCCCCGTGGAACGCCCTCCTTTCAGATGTGAAGGAAATAAGCAGCTATCTTCTTTTTTAAAGACATCTGAAGGCAGCCCTGTTCAGGGAAGTTTTTAATATTTAATGCTGTATTGTTTTTAACACTTGATTGGAAGCTGCCCAGAGTGGCTGGGGAAACTTAGCCAGATGGGCAGGATATAAATAATAAATAATTTATTATTATTATTATTATTATTATTATTATTATTATTATTATTACTATTATTATTATGGTTAACCAGTTCTTTCAGCCGATATATTTGGCTGATGATATTCTCTGGGTGCTAAATACTAGAGGTACAGGACTTCTGTACAAATTGGTGACTGGTGATCAAACACCAGATCAAGTTGCATAAAATTAAGCCCTTTCTTCTTTAATTAGTAATGCATTTTATGTGCACGTGGAATTGGCTGTTTTTGCCTTCCATCCTCATGTTATACTTTCCCCAAGATATATTCTGGGATTTCCCATAAATCACTAGTCCTTGTTAGACTGCAAACTATTATCTCTTGGGGACAACCGATGGCTAAACAACATGCTTACACATGACATCAAATTGTTCTCCATCAAGTCCAACACAATGGCTAATCTTATCATGAATAAACATAGTTAATGTGGTTGAATTTTATGCATTGAATAAAAACTGTTGCTCATGGGCACAATCTAGAAGGGAGGTTGCGGGAACCCCTCAAGGTCTGGGCCCCCTCAATATTCTGCAGCCTGCAGCAGTCCCCGTCAGTCTTTCTTGCAGCCATGATGGACCCTGTTGGGCCTCCTCCTGCCACATGTCACACACATGCAACCATGTGCCCCCCCCCAAGTTGGGTGGAAACCAGCACATGTGCTGGTGCTTAATAGGCTACATGACAAGACTCCAAGCTGTGAAAGCCTAATCCCTGGTCCTATACAGTAGCTTGGATTCAAGGGACACTATTGATGTAGGGAATGAAAGAATTGCTTACTGGTTTATTTAAACTCCGTAGTATTTTCTGGTCTTCATAATGGCTGAGAAATACAGTGGTACCTCGGGTTACAGACGCTTCAGGTTACATACGCTTCAGGTTACAGACTCCGCTAACCCAGAAATAGTGCTTCAGGTTAAGAACTTTGCTTCAGGATGAGAACAGAAATCACGTGGCGGCGGCGCAGCAGCATTGGGAGGCCCCATTAGTTAAAGTGGTGCTTCAGGTTAAGAACAGTTTCAGGTTAAGAACGGACTTCCAGAATGAATTAAGTTCTTAACCTGAGGTACCACTGTATTGTAAACCTTTGTGGAGTATGCAAAATGGTTAGAAACCAGAGGATGGAGGTGGTGTGGGGTCGAATTTCTGCAGAACTGTGCTGAACTGTGAAGAGGCGTTCTTGGAGCTCTGTCACCTTCCTCATTAGGCATACATAATTGTCCGCCCGATGATGGAATCCATGGTAGCTTGTGAATCTGCATCATTCCTATGCCACACTTCCTTTTGTGTCATGTTTCTGAGCTGTTCAGAACTGGGGTGTGGTTGTTGTTTTGTCCCAGCTCTTTCCTTGGGAAAACCTATGTTTTACCAATGGATCAGAGCAAATGGCAATTGGATTTTCCACTCATTGCCATTTCTTCCAATTCAGTAGTAAATAAAAAAAGGAATTGGGAAGCCCAGATCTCTGCCAAGAAGGTTTGGGCATAGGTGAGTGTGGATGAGCCCAAGTGCATGTTTCCTAGATAAAACCTATTTTCATCCATCTGCTTTGACCCAATGGCTGTTTTATTCTTTAAATAATCCTCTATTGTGCAACTGGATAAGCTATTGGATTCACAACACAATAACAATTAAAAACAAAACAAAACCCATAGACAGTAAAAACTGCTGGTGCATTGATGTGTTTTTCAGAGTGAATTGCTCTACCAGGAAACTTATGTGAATAGTCACACTTTGTCAAACATAGACAATAGATGCCTTGAGTGGAGAGGGAAAGGGGATATTATCATCTTATGCTTTTGACAGACAGGAAGGAAGTAAACCAATCCTATTTTATCCAGTCAATACAAAAGACTTTAAAGTAATACAATAATAAATGGCTTGGATTCCCTGTTAGCACAACCCACTAGCAGAAGAGTTGAGAATGTGATATACAACAGATACCTAAGAAGGCAGGAAAATGACTCTGAATTTAGCTGTGTAACATGCAAATAAAGAGATGGACTAGCTGCAGTTTATATGGGAAAAAATTATACTGAACCCCTGAATAACTAGCTAGAAGTCAAGTAATGTTGAACATGGATGTGTACCAGGAGAATAGACATTGCTGAAGCATTTATAAAACAAAACAAAAAAACCCCTGCAGTTGTGGTTTTCATTTGTAAAAGTCTGCAATAAAAATATTGAAATAAAACATTTTCCTTCTAAATAGGACAAAGGATTGTTTCTAAAACAGGTTGAAGCATTGCACACATGATATCTCCAGGACATTTTTTTAAAAAAAAATCATTTCTAAAAGAGTTGTAAGTGATAATGTCAAAAGACTTCACAATTACTTGGAAAATGAACTTCAGAAACTCATGCTGATCTTAGAGAAGACAAGAGCCCTGGATTCTTTTCCGTAACAGATTCTAATATGAGATGGAGTACTTCTCTCTCACAGCTATCCACTCACTTACCAGGCTATATTCTAGTTCTTGCTGCTGCTCCTTTAGCAGTTGGAGGTCTCACTAAACACCTTCCTCAGTCCCTAGAGTGCCTTTGTGCCAGCCATTACGACAGCGCTAGCCATTGCCTCCTCCTCCTTCTCCATACAGCAGCAGCCACTTCAGAGTACTGTGGCTTCATAGATGTCAAGAGGTTAGGGCGAAGACCTGAACTGTGCTGCTCTCTCAGGGGCGTCCTCAGAATGCAACAGGGTTCAATTTAGATTGTCCTTCGAATAATTTGGAAGGGGAGGAAAAACTCAGCTTGCTCAGACCATGAATTGAGCCAGAGAATAGGTGCATTCATTATTGGTTCTGCAGCACTTAATAATAATTTCTTTCAACCTGTTGTTCTTTTCCTATTCTAAGCTGTGTGCATAAAGCAGCAGCAGCGTATTTCAATGCTATGCTTTCAGGAACTGAAATCAGACACACTGATTAGCCAGGTGTCTAGCTATCCTAATAATCAGACCATGACAGTAGAATAGATAATTCTGACCTTTGTCAAAACCTTCATTCATTTGGAATTATATTTTGATATGCTAACTCAATGAAAGAATGTATGGCTTTGCAAACTGTTCACAAGCTAGGCAGCAATGGGGGAGCATTAAATTCAGCTTATAAGTCTACACTTATGATACCTATGTAGACTATATATATATATTTCTTGGGCTACAAATGGCATATCCTTTCTAGACTCATTTGTAAAATACTTTAATATTGTACCCTTATTTATCCCCTTTCCCCCATCATGGAACTCAGGCTGACAATAGTGGGGTTCTCAGGTAGTCACCTCACGGGTGGCACTGTGGTCTAAACCACTGGGCCTAGGGCTTGCCGATTGGAAGGTCGGCAGTTCGAATCCCCGCAACGGGGTGAGCTCCCGTCGCTCGGTCCCAGCTCCTGCCAACCTAGCAGTTCGAAAGCACGTCAAATTGCAAGTCATAAATAGGTACTGCTCCAGAGGGAAGGTAAACGGTGTTTCCGTGCACTGCTCTGGTTCACCAGAAGCGGCTTAGTCATGCTGACCACATGTCCTGGAAGCTGTCTACAGACAAACGTCGGCTCCCTTGGCCAGTAAAGTGAGATGAGTTCTGCAACCCCAGAGTCGTTC